>NW_023493724.1:147500-155000 GCF_013265735.2 Oncorhynchus mykiss | reverse complement strand
CTTTTTTAACAAATCAAAAACTGAAAAATTGGGCGTGCAAAATTATTCAGCCCCCTTAAGTTAATACTTTGTAGTGCCACCTTTTGCTGCGATTACAGCTGTAAGTCGCTTGGGGTATGTCTCTATCAGTTTTGCACATCGAGAGACTGACATTTTTTCCCATTCCTCCTTGCAAAACAGCTCGAGCTCAGTGAGGTTGGATGGAGAGCATTTGTGAACAGCAGTTTTCAGTTCTTTCCACAGATTCTCGATTGGATTCAGGTCTGGACTTTGACTTGGCCATTCTAACACCTGGATATGTTTATTTTTGAACCATTCCATTGTAGATTTTGCTTTATGTTTTGGATCATTGTCTTGTTGGAAGACAAATCTCCATCCCAGTCTCAGGTCTTTTGCAGACTCCATCAGGTTTTCTTCCAGAATGGTCCTGTATTTGGCTCCATCCATCTTCCCATCAATTTTAACCATCTTCCCTGTCCCTGCTGAAGAAAAGCAGGCCCAAACCATGATGCTGCCACCACCATGTTTGACAGTGGGGATGGTGTGTTCAGCTGTGTTGCTTTTACGCCAAACATAACGTTTTGCATTGTTGCCAAAAAGTTCAATTTTGGTTTCATCTGACCAGAGCACCTTCTTCCACATGTTTGGTGTGTCTCCCAGGTGGCTTGTGGCAAACTTTAAACAACATTTTTTATGGATATCTTTAAGAAATGGCTTTCTTCTTGCCACTCTTCCATAAAGGCCAGATTTGTGCAATATACGACTGATTGTTGTCCTAGGGACAGAGTCTCCCACCTCAGCTGTAGATCTCTGCAGTTAATCCAGAGTGATCATGGGCCTCTTGGCTGCATCTCTGATCAGTCTTCTCCTTGTATGAGCTGAAAGTTTAGAGGGACCCTAACCCTTATATACCTACTATATCTAACCCTTATATACCTACTATATCCTAACCCTTATATACCTACTATACCTACTATATCTAACCCTTATATACCTACTATATCTACTATACCTAACCCTTATATACCTACTATAGCTACTATATCTAACCCTTATATACCTACTATACCTAACCCTTATATACCTACTATACCTACTATATCTAACCCTTATATACCTACTATATCTAACCCATATATACCTACTATATCTACTATACCTAACCCTTATATATCTACTATATAAACTATATCTAACCCTTATATACCTACTATATCTACTATACCTAACCCTTATATACCTACTATACCTAACCCTTATATACCTACTATATCTACTATACCTAACCCTTATATACCTACTATAGCTACTATATCTAACCCTTATATACCTACTATACCTAACCCTTATATACCTACTATACCTACTATATCTAACCCTTATATACCTACTATATCTAACCCATATATACCTACTATATCTACTATACCTAACCCTTATATATCTACTATATAAACTATGTCTAACCCTTATATACCTACTATATCTACTATACCTAACCCTTATATATCTACTATATAAACTATATCTAACCCTTATATACCTACTATATCTACTATATCTAACCCTTATATACCTACTATATCTACTATACCTAACCCTTATATACCTACTATAGCTACTATATCTAACCCTTATATACCTACTATACCTACTATATCTAACCCTTATATACACAATATATACATACTATAACTAACCCTTATATAGCTACTATATCTACTATACCTAACCCTTATATACCTACTATAGCTACTATACCGAACCATTATATACCTACTATACCTACTATATCTAACCCTTATATATCTACTATATCTACTATATCTAACCCTTATATACATACTATATCTACTATACCTAACCCTTATATACCTACTATATCTAACCCTTATATACCTACTATATCTAACCTTTATATACCTACTATATCTACTATACCTAACCCTTGTATACCTACTATATGTACTATACCTAACCCTTATATACGTACTATACCTAATGTACCTAACCCTTATATTCCTACTATATCTAACCCTTATATACCTACTATATCTACTATACCTAACCCTTATATATCTACTCTACCTACTATATCTACTATACCTAACCCTTATATACCTACTATATCTACTATACCTAACCCTTATATACCTACTATATCTAACCCTTATATTCCTACTATATCTAACCCTTATATACCTACTATATCTACTATACCTACTATATCTACTATACCTAACCCTTATATATCTACTATACCTACTATATCTACTATACCTAACCCTTATATACCTACTATATCTACTATACCTAACCCTTATATACCTACTATATCTACTATACCTAACCCTTATATACCTACTATACCTAACCATTATATACCTACTATACCTACTATATCTAACCCTTATATACCTACTATACCTAACCCTTATATATCTACTATACCTACTATATCTACTTTATATCTAACCCTTATATACCTACTATACCTACTATACCTAACCATTATATAACTACTATACCTAACCCTTATATACCTACTATACCTACTATATCTAACCCTTATATACCTACTATACCTAACCCTTATATACCTACTATACCTACTATATCTAACCCTTATATACCTACTATACCTAACCCTTATATACCTACTATACCTACTATACCTAACCCTTATATACCTACTATAACTACTATTTCTAACCCTTATATACCTACTATATCTACTATACCTAACCATTATATACCTACTATACCTACTATACCTAACCCTTATATACATACTATACCTAACCCTTATATACCTACTATAACTACTATTTCTAACCCTTATATACCTACTATATCTACTATACCTAACCATTATATACCTACTATACCTACTATACCTAACCCTTATATACATACTATACCTAACCCTTATATACCTACTATACCTACTGTACCTAACCCTTATATATCTACTATATCTACTATATCTAACCCTTATATACCTACTATATCTAACCCTTATATACCTACTATACCACTATACCTAACCCTTATATACCTACTATATCTACTATACCTAACCATTATATACCTACTATACCTACTATACCTAACCCTTATATACCTACTATACCTAACCCTTATATACCTACTATATCTAACCCTTATATACCTACTATACCTACTATACCTAACCCTTATATACCTACTATACCTACTGTACCTAACCCGTATATACCTACTATATCTACTATACCTAACCCTTATATACCTACTATATCTAACCTTTATATACCTACTATATCTACTATACCTAACCCTTGTATACCTACTATATATACTATACCTAACCCTTAAATCCCTACTATACCTACTATATCTAACCCTTATATACCTACTATACCTACTATATCTACTATACCTAACCCTTATATACCTACTATATCTACTATACCTAACCATTATATACCTACTATACCTACTATACCTAACCCTTATATACCTACTATACCTACTGTACCTAACCCTTATATACCTACTATATCTACTATATCTAACCCTTATATACCTACTATATCTACTATATCTAACCCTTATATACCTACTATACCTACTATACCTAACCATTATATACCTACTATATCTAACCCTTATATACCTACTATACCACTATATCTACTATACCTAACTCTTATATACCTACTATATCTACTGTACCTAACCCTTATATACCTACTATACCTAAAATACCTAACCCTTATATACCTACTATACCTAACCCTTATATACCTACTATACCTAACCCTTATATACCTGCTATGCCTGTTTGTGTATATTTGTGTGTAGGGGGTTTGTCTACTATACCTAACCCTTATATACCTACTATATATACTGAACCTAACCCGTATATACCTACTATACCTATAACCCTAACTGGTAAGAGACAGGGAGGGATGGTCCATGGGTATTTTGTATACATTATGTATGTTTGTGTGTAGGTGGTTTGTCTACTATACCTAACCCTTATATACCTACTATACCTGTTTGTGTGTAGGTGGTTTGCGGGACGTGTGTCCAGGCAGCAGGCTGAGCAACGGTTGCGTTGGGAGGAGAGAGGAGTGTTCCTGGTTAGAGAGTCAGAGAGTTCACCAGGAGAGTTCTCTGTTTCTGTCAGGTAACCACACACACACACACACACTCACACACACACACACACATACACACCACAGGCACACACACACAAACACACACAGACACACACACACACACATTAACACACACAACCCCCCCCCCCACACACACACACACACACACACACACGCAAACCACACACACACACCTCTGTTGTATAATGAAGAGACTGAACCAGATGGTAATACAGAATGTACAAATAAAATAAAATAAAATAAATTGTCAAATGTCACATTGTCACATTAGCATAACATGGAATAGGAAGCAGTAACACAGTAAAATAACAATAACGAAGCTACAGCCACAGGAGTACCAGGTAGTAATGAGACTATATACAGGGGTACCAGGTAGTAATGAGACTATATACAGGAGTACCAGGTAGTAATGAGACTATATACAGGAGTACCAGGTAGTAATGAGACTATATACAGGAGTACCAGGTAGTAATGAGACTATATACAGGAGTACCAGGTAGTAATGAGACTATATACAGGGAGTACCAGGTAGTAATGAGACTATATACAGGAGTACCAGGTAGTAATGAGGCTATATACAGGAGTACCAGGTAGTAATGAGGCTATATACAGGAGTACCAGGTAGTAATGAGGCTATATACAGGAGTACCAGGTAGTAATGAGGCTATATACAGGAGTACCAGATAGTAATGAGGCTATATACAGGGGTACCAGGTAGTAATGAGACTATATACAGGAGTACCAGGTAGTAATGAGACTATATACAGGAGTACCAGGTAGTAATGAGACTATATACAGGAGTACCAGGTAGACAAGAGGCTATATACAGGAGTACCAGGTAGTAATGAGACTATATACAGGAGTACCAGGTAGTAATGAGGCTATATACAGGAGTACCAGGTAGTACTGAGACTATATACAGGAGTACCAGGTAGTAATGCGACTATATACAGGGAGTACCAGGTAGTAATGAGACTATATACAGGAGTATCAGGTAGTAATGAGACTATATACAGGAGTACGAAGTAGTAATGAGGCTATATACAGGAGTACCAGGTAGTAATGAGGCTATATACAGGAGTACGAAGTAGTAATGAGGCTATATACAGGAGTACCAGGTAGTAATGAGACTATATACAGGAGTATTAGGTAGTAATAAGACTATATACAGGAGTATCAGGTAGTAATGAGACTATATACAGGAGTACGAAGTAGTAATGAGGCTATATACAGGAGTACCAGGTAGTAATGAGACTATATACAGGAGTACCAGGTAGTAATGAGGCTATATACAGGAGTACCAGGTAGTAATGAGACTATATACAGGAGTACCAGGTAGTAATGCGACTATATACAGGGAGTACCAGGTAGTAATGAGACTATATACAGGAGTATCAGGTAGTAATGAGACTATATACAGGAGTACGAAGTAGTAATGAGGCTATATACAGGAGTACCAGGTAGTAATGAGGCTATATACAGGAGTACGAAGTAGTAATGAGGCTATATACAGGAGTACCAGGTAGTAATGAGACTATATACAGGAGTATTAGGTAGTAATAAGACTATATACAGGAGTATCAGGTAGTAATGAGACTATATACAGGAGTACGAAGTAGTAATGAGGCTATATACAGGAGTACCATTACCAAATCCATGTGTTGGGGTACCAGGTAGTTGAGGTGATTGAGGTAATATGTACATGTAGGTAGGGGTGAAGGGACATCAGGATAGATAATACACAGAGATACTAGGTAGTTGAGGTAATATGTACATGTAGGTAGGGGTGAAGGGACATCAGGATAGATAATACACAGATATACTAGGTAGTTGAGGTAATATGTACATGTAGGTAGGGGTAAAGGGACTAGACAGGATAGATAATACACAGATATACTAGGTAGTTGAGGTAATATGTACATGTAGGTAGGGGTAAAGGGACTAGACAGGATAGATAATACACAGATATACTAGGTAGTTGAGGTAATATGTACATGTAGGTAGGGGTAAAGGGACTAGACAGGATAGATAATACACAGATATACTAGGTAGTTGAGGTAATATGTACATGTAGGTAGGGGTAAAGGGACTAGACAGGATAGATAATACACAGATATACTAGGTAGTTGAGGTAATATGTACATGTAGGTAGGGGTGAAGGGACATCAGAGATACAGTTGAATTCGGAAGTTTAGAGTAGCAGCAGCGTATTTGAAAGGTGTGAAAGATCGTGTGTGTGTGTGTGTGTGTGTGTGTGTGTGTGGGTGTGTGTGTGTGTGTGTGTGTGTGTGTGTGTGTGTGGGTGTGTGTGTGTGTGTGTGTGTGTCAGGGTCAGTGAAGGAAAGTCTGTGATCTATTTAAACATTCTTTGGGCCTCAGAAGCTAAAAATATCTCCTCTATTATACTCCTTATCACATGTCCTACCACACACACACACACACACACACACACACACACACACACACACACACAGTAAAACAGAGAACAGGCGTATCTCCCGCGTTAGAACATCTGCTGCCCTCCCCTTACCTTACACCCCCCAACAAACTGGCTCTGCTGCTGCCCCCCCCCCCCCTTACCTTACACCCCCCAACAAACTGGCTCTGCTGCTGCCCCCCCCCCCCCCTTACCTTACACCCTCCAACAAATTGGCTCTGCTGCTGCCCCCCCCCCCCCTTACCTTACACCCCCCAACAAGCTGGTTCTACTGCTGCCCCCCCCTTAACTTACACCCCCCAACAAACTGGCTCTACTGCTGCCCCCCCTTACCTTACACCCCCCAACAAACTGGCTCTACTGCTGCCCCCCCACCCCCCTTACCTTACACCCCCCAACAAACTGGCTCTGCTGCCCTCCCCCCCCCCCCCCCCCCCCCGACAAACTGGCTCTGCTGCTGCCCTCCTCCCCTTACCTTACACCCCCCCAACAAACTGGCTCTACTGCTTCCCCCCCCCCCCCCTTACCTTACACCCCCAAACAAACTGGCTCTACTGCTGCCCCCCCCCCCCCCCACCCCCCTTACCTTACACCCCCCAACAAACTGGCTCTACTGCTGCCCCCCCCCCCCCCCCTTACCTTACACCCCCAAACAAACTGGCTCTACTGCTTCCCCCCCCCCTTACCTTACACCCCCAAACAAACTGGCTCTACTGCTGCCCCCCCCCCCCACCCCCCTTACCTTACACCCCCCAACAAACTGGCTCTACTGCTGCCCCCCCCCCCCCCCCCCTTACCTTACACCCCCAAACAAACTGGCTCTACTGCTGCCCCCCCCCCCCACCCCCCTTACCTTACACCCCCAAACAAACTGGCTCTACTGCTGCCCCCCCCCCA
>NW_023493724.1:0-142500 GCF_013265735.2 Oncorhynchus mykiss | reverse complement strand
TGCTATGGGTCTGGTTGGGGTCAGGGGTCAGGGTGAGGTGTATTTCATGTAACAGTTAGTTATTGTAGTATTGATGCAACATGCTATGGGTCTGGTTGGGGTCAGGGGTCAGGGGTCAGGGTGAGGTGTATTTCATGTAACAGTTAGTTATTGTAGTATTGATACAACATGCTATGGGTCTGGTTGAGGTATGGGGTCAGGTGTATTTCATGCTACTCTACTGTGTGTGTGGTGAACCTATAGGAAATGTATCTCCCCTAGCCCCTAGACCCTGACCTCTAACCCCGGACCTCTGACCTCTAACCACTGATCTCTGATCTTGATGACAATAAAGTTTTTCCTCTGTAGATTACAAGACGTGGCCACGTGTTTATTCATGAATCTCATTTACACAAGGACACAATATTGACCAATCAGAGGTCCATATACAGTACACTAAATGGGACCCTACCCACTGTGACATCACAGGTCCGTAACATTCTAGAACGATACATCTTCTAGAACCATAAGAACATTGATTTATGTAGAGATGGAAACACCCACAGGAAGTATCCTACTGGGACAGCAGTTAGAGGTCAGAGGTCAGGCGAAGTAAGCGTAGAGGAATATATTAACACAGATCAGCAGAATGGCATTGACGCAGCAGAAGCGAGACCAAAACACACTCTCTCTAACGCTGGGGATTCTGGGTAACGGAACCTCTTCTGCTGGCCCCTCCGCTGAGCTGCAGAGCCCCGCCCCGCGGCCGCAGACCGCCCTCCGCACCGGAGCAGAACCTTCACACACCACAGAATGTAAAGCAACATTACTGTGTCAGTCCATCTGTAGCAAAGGTTTTGATCTAGTCTTGTCTGCCTGTCTGTGTGTCTGCCTGTCTGTCTGTCTGTCTGTCTGTCTGTCTGTCTGTCTGTCTGTCTGTCTGTCTGTCTGTCTATCTGTCTCACCCTGGGCGTGGTGTCTGTCTGTCTATGTGTCAGTCTGCCTGTCTGTCTGTCTGTCTGTCTGTCTGTCTGTCTGTCTGTCTGTCTGTCTGTCTCACCCTGGGCGTGGTGTCTGTCTGTCTATGTGTCAGTCTGCCTGTCTGTCTGTCTGTCTGTCTGTCTGTCTGTCTGTCTGTCTCACCCTGGGCTTGGTGTCTGTCTGTCTGTCTATGTGTCTGTCTATGTGTCTGTCTGTCTGTCTGTCTGTCTGTCTGTCTGTCTGTCTGTCTGTCTGTCTGTCTGTCTCACCCTGGACCTGGTGTCTGTCTGTCTGTCTGTCTGTCTGTCTGTCTGTCTGTCTGTCTGTCTGTCTGTCTGTCTGTCTGTCTGTCTGTCTGTCTGTCTGTCTCACCGTGGACCTGGGGTCTCTGCTCTCGGTGGCTGATAGAGGAGACTTTCTGGAGTGGTATTTCTCCCTCTTCCTCCTGAGTCAAAGTCCACCACGTCAGGTTACGCACCTAAACAACAACAACAACAACTTCATGTAACAGAACTGACACAACAACAAGTTAACACACTCATAGGTTAGTATTATTAACAACAAGTTAACACACTCATAGGTTAGTATTATTATCAACAACAAGTTAACACACTCATAGGTTAGTATTATTATTAACAACAACAACAAGTTAACACACTCATAGGTTAGTATTATTATCAACAACAAGTTAACACACTCATAGGTGAGTATTATTAACAACAACAACAAGTTATCACACTCATAGGTTAGTATTATTATTATTAACAACAACAACAAGTTAACACACTCATAGGTTAGTGTTATTATTAACAACAACAACAAGTTAACACACTCATAGGTTAGTAGTATTATTAACAACAAGTTAACACACTCATAGGTTAGTAGTATTATTAACAACAAGTTAACACACTCATAGGTTAGTAGTATTATTAACAACAAGTTAACACACTCATAGGTTAGTATTATTAACAACAAGTTAACACACTCATAGGTTAGTATTTTTAACAACAAGTTAACACACTCATAGGTTAGTAGTATTATTAACAACAAGTTAACACACTCATAGGTTAGTATTATTAACAACAACAAGTTAACACACTCATAGGTTAGTATTATTATCAACAACAAGTTAACACACTCATAGGTTAGTATTGTTATTAACAACAACAAGTTATCACACTCATAGGTTAGTATTATTAACAACAAGTTAACACACTCATAGGTTAGTATTATTAACAACAACAAGTTAACACACTCATAGGTTAGTATTATTATTAACAACAACAACAAGTTAACACACTCATAGGTTAGTATTATTATCAACAACAACAACAAGTTAACACACTCATAGGTTAGTATTATTATTAACAACAACAACAAGTTAACACACTCATAGGTTAGTCTTATTATCAACAACAACAACAAGTTAACACACTCATAGGTTAGTATTATTATTAACAACAAGTTAACACACTCATAGGTTAGTCTTATTATCAACAACAACAACAAGTTAACACACTCATAGGTCAGTATTATTATCAACAACAACAACAAGTTAACACACTCATAGGTTAGTATTATTATTAACAACAACAACAAGTTAACACACTCATAGGTTAGTCTTATTATCAACAACAAGTTAACACACTCATAGGTTAGTCTTATTATCAACAACAACAACAAGTTAACACACTCATAGGTTAGTATTATTATCAACAACAACAACAAGTTAACACACTCATAGGTTAGTCTTATTATCAACAACAACAACAAGTTAACACACTCATAGGTTAGTATTATTATCAACAACAACAACAAGTTAACACACTCATAGGTTAGTCTTATTATCAACAACAACAACAAGTTAACACACTCATAGGTTAGTATTATTAAGAACGAGTTGATGTGAAGACATGATAAACAAAGTGTCATCATACCTGCTCTTCAGTGGGGGGCGGAGTCAGTAGTGATATCACCATGACAACGGCAGCAGACAGGAAGCAGAGGATGATGGCAAAGTGAAGGTAGTGAACGGAGCGCAGCACTGACGGGGCGTCGTCTTGGATACCACAGCGAGGAGGCGGGAATGCAAATTCTAGAACCATCCGACACACACCGACAACCAGCCCCACCATCAGACCCCAGAAAGCTCCCTACACACACACACACACACACACACACATACAATGGTGAAACACAAAGACTGTTTCACAGACAGACCAATGGCTGGAAGGTTTCCATGCAGGTAGAGGAGACACTAACACTACCCCTAAATAGTACACACTAACACTACCCCTAAATAGTACACACTAACACTACCCCTAAATAGTACACACTAACACTACCCCTAAATAGTACACACTAACACTACCCCTAAATAGTACACACTAACACTACCCCTAAATAGTACACACTAACACTACCCCTAAATAGTACACACTAACACTACCCCTAAATAGTACACACTAACACTACCCCTAAATAGTACACACTAACACTACCCCTAAATAGTACACACTAACACTACCCCTAAATAGTACACACTAACACTACCCCTAAATAGTACACACTAACACTACCCCTAAATAGTACACACTAACACGACCCCTAAATAGAACACACTAAAGCTACTCCTAAATAGTACACACTAACACTACCCCTAAATAGTACACACTAACACTACCCCTAAATAGTACACACTAACACTACCCCTAAATAGTACACACTAACACTACCCCTAAATAGTACACACTAACACTACCCCTAAATAGTACACACTAACATTACCCCTAAATAGTACACACTAACACTACCCCTAAATAGTACACACTAACACTACCCCTAAATAGTACACACTAACACTACCCCTAAATAGTACACACTAACACTACCCCTAAATAGGACACACTAACACTACCCATAGATAGTACACACTAACACTACCCCTAGATAGTACACACTAACACTACCCCTAATTAGTACACACTAACACTACCCCTAAATAGTACACACTAACACTACCCCTAGATAGTACACACTAATACTACCCCTAAATAGTACACACTAACACTACCCCTAAATAGTACACACTAACACTACCCCTAAATAGTACACACTAACACTACCCCTAAATAGTACACACTAACACTACCCCTAAATAGTACACACTAACACTACCCCTAATAATACACTAAAACTACCCCTAAATAGTACACACTAACACTACCCCTAGATAGTACACACTAACACTACCCCTAGATAGTACACACTAACACTACCCCTAAATAGTACACGCTAACACGACCCCTAAATAGTACACACTAACACTACCCCTAAATAGTACACACTAACACTACCCCTAGATAGTACACACTAACACTACCCCTAAATAGTACACACTAACTCTTCCAAGTACGCACTAAAACTAACCCTAAAAAGTACACACTAAAACTAACCCCAAATAGTACACACTAACTCTACCAAGTACGCACTAAAACTAACCCTAAATACTACACACTAACTCTACCAAGTACTCACTAAAACTAACACTAAAGAGTACACACTAACTCTACCAAGTACTCACTAAAACTAACACTAAAGAGTACACACTAACTCTACCAAGTACGCACTAAAACTAACCCTAAAGAGTACACACTAACTCTACCAAGTACGCACTAAAACTAACCCTAAAGAGTACACACTAACTCTACCAAGTACGCACTAAAACTAAACCTAAATACTACACACTAACTCTACCAAGTACGCAATAAAACTAACCCTAAAGAGTACACACTAACTCTACCAAGTACGCACTAAAACTAACCCTAAATAGTACTTACTAACACTACCAAGTACGCACTAAAACTAACCCTAAAGAGTACACACTAACTCTACCAAGTACGCACTAAAACTAACCCTAAAAAGTACACACTAAAACTAACCCTAAATAGTACACACTAACTCTACCAAGTACGCACTAAAACTAACCCTAAATTCTACACACTAACTCTACCAAGTACGCACTAAAACTAACCCTAAATACTACACACTAAAACTAACCCTAAATACTACACACTAACTCTACCAAGTACGCACTAAAACTAACCCTAAAGAGTACACACTAACTCTACCAAGTACGCACTAAAACTAACCCTAAAGAGTACACACTAACTCTACCAAGTACGCACTAAAACTAACCCTAAAAAGTACACACTAAAACTAACCCTAAATAGTACACACTAACACTAACCCTAAAAATTACACGCTAATACTAAATAGTACACACTAACACTAACCCTAAAAAGTACACACTAACCCTAAAAAGTACATACTAAAACCAAACCTAGGAATTACACACTAGTGACAAAGACAAACTTAAAAAAAAATTAAAATGCAGATAATGAATTGCGTGACTAAAATATAATTGTAATAATAGAACTTAAAGTCCAACTCCAGTCTCCGTTTCACTAGATGTAACACCTGATTTACAAAGGGCTCATCTGAATAGTGTAAAGCTGTCATCAAGACAACTCCAGTCTCCGTTTCACTAGATGTAACACCTGATTTACTTAACAAAGGGCTCATCTGAATAGTGTAAAGCTGTCATCAAGACAACTCCAGTCTCCGTTTCACTAGATGTAACACCTGATTTACTTAACAAAGGGCTCATCTGAATAGTGTAAAGCTGTCATCAAGACAACTCCAGAAATAAAGAAAACCCTTGAATGAGACGGTGTCCAAACTGTTGACTGATACTGTACATTGTTTCCTAATTAATCAGAATCATTTTAATGCTCCAACATTTGAAAAGTAACTTTGCCTGTTCCTGATAATTACAGGCATCCGCTAGGTGCCGCTATCATGCCTTCTGAAATGCATTTACAAAACATTTTCTTCAACAACAAAACGTCTAACAGAACAAGAGGGAAGACAACTGTTTATCATGTGCCAAGCTGTTTTCTTAATTAATAAGTATCCTTGAAAACCAAACCCAGAATCAAACTGAAAACACATTTGAAACCCTTAAACATGGCTCCAAGTCCTTCATTTCAAACTGTTAAGTGTCCTTGAAAACCAAACCCAGAATCAAACAGAAAACACATTTGAAACCCTTAAACATGGCTCCAAGTCCTTCATTTCAAACTGTTAAGTGTCAAAAAAAATGTCAACAAAGTGGAATTTCATAGTGTTAACACCATCATGAGCCAAGAGCAAGATGAGTTACGGTTGATCAGTTCATTAATTAATATGAAAACAAAGAGCTATACAAGGTACAGTAAAAATAGTTACCCTGAGGCATCTGATCACACCAGTATATAACCCTAAATCATAAGGAGTTATCCTGAGGCATCTGATCACACCAGTATGTAACCCTAAATCATAAGGAGTTACCCTGAGGCATCTGATCACACCAGTATATAACCCTAAATCATAAGGAGTTATCCTGAGGCATCTGATCACACCAGTATATAACCCTAAATCATAAGGAGTTACCCTGAGGCATCTGATCACACCAGTATATAACCCTAAATCATAAGGAGTTATCCTGAGGCATCTGATCACACCAGTATATAACCCTAAATCATAAGGAGTTATCCTGAGGCATCTGATCACACCAGTATATAACCCTAAATCATAAGGAGTTACCCTGAGGCATCTGATCACACCAGTATATAACCCTAAATCATAAGGAGTTATCCTGAGGCATCTGATCACACCAGTATATAACCCTAAATCATAAGGAGTTATCCTGAGGCATCTGATCACACCAGTATATAACCCTAAATCATAAGGAGTTACCCTGAGGCATCTGATCACACCAGTATATAACCCTAAATCATAAGGAGTTATCCTGAGGCATCTGATCACACCAGTATATAACCCTAAATCATAAGGAGTTATCCTGAGGCATCTGATCACACCAGTATATAACCCTAAATCATAAGGAGTTACCCTGAGGCATCTGATCACACCAGTATATAACCCTAAATCATAAGGAGTTATCCTGAGGCATCTGATCACACCAGTATATAACCCTAAATCATAAGGAGTTATCCTGAGGCATCTGATCACACCAGTATATAACCCTAAATCATAAGGAGTTACCCTGAGGCATCTGATCACACCAGTATATAACCCTAAATCATAAGGAGTTATCCTGAGGCATCTGATCACACCAGTATATAACCCTAAATCATAAGGAGTTATCCTGAGGCATCTGATCACACCAGTATATAACCCTAAATCATAAGGAGTTATCCTGAGGCATCTGATCACACCAGTATATAACCCTAAATCATAAGGAGTTACCCTGAGGCATCTGATCACACCAGTATATAACCCTAAATCATAAGGAGTTACCCTGAGGCATCTGATCACACCAGTATATAACCCTAAATCATAAGGAGTTACCCTGAGGCATCTGATCACACCAGTATATAACCCTAAATCATAAGGAGTTATCCTGAGGCATCTGATCACACCAGTATATAACCCTAAATCATAAGGAGTTATCCTGAGGCATCTGATCACACCAGTATATAACCCTAAATCATAAGGAGTTATCCTGAGGCATCTGATCACACCAGTATATAACCCTAATTATATAACTAACTATAATATAGAACACTCTGATCACACCAGTATATAACCCTAATTATATGACTAACTATACTATAGAACCCTCTGATCACACCAGTATAGAACCCTAATTATATGACTAACTATAGAACCCTCTGATCACACCAGTATATAACCCTAATTATATGACTAACTATAGAACCCTCTGATCACACCAGTATATAACCCTAATTATATGACTAAATATACTATTGAACCCTCTGATCACACCAGTATATAACCCTAATTATATGACTAACTATACAACCATCTGATCACACCAGTATATAACCCTAATTATATGACTAACTATAGAACCCTCTGATCACACCAGTATATAACCCTAATTATATGACTAACTATAGAACCCTCTGATCACACCACTATATAACCCTAATTATATGACTAACTATACTATAGAACCATCTGATCACACCAGTATATAAACCTAATTATATGACTAACTATAGAACCATCTGATCACACCACTATATAACCCTAATTATATGACTAACTATACTATAGAACCCTCTGATAACACCAGTATATAACCCTAATTATATAACTAACTATAATATAGAACACTCTGATCACACCAGTATATAACCCTAATTATATGACTAACTATACTATAGAACCCTCTGATCACACCAGTATATAACCCTAATTATATGACTAACTATAGAACCTTCTGATCACACCAGTATATAACCCTAATTATATGACTAACTATACTATACAACCCTCTGATCACACCAGTATATAACCCTAATTATATGACTAACTATACTATACAACCCTCTGATCACACCAGTGAAGAACCCTAATTATATGACTAACTATACTATAGAACCCTCTGATCACACCAGTATATAACCCTAATTATATGACTAACTATAGAACCCTCTGATCACACCAGTATATAACCCTAATTATATGACTAACTATACTATACAACCCTCTGATCACACCAGTATATAACCCTAATTATATGACTAACTATAGAACCCTCTGATCACACCAGTATATAACCCTAATTATATGACTAACTATAGAACCCTCTGACAACACCAGTATATAACCCTAATTATATGACTAACTATACAACCCTCTGATCACACCAGTATATAACCCTAATTATATGACTAACTATAGAACCCTCTGATCACACCACTATATAACCCTAATTATATGACTGACTATAGAACCCTCTGATCACACCAGTATATAACCCTAATTATATGACTAACTATAGAACCCTCTGATCACACCAGTATATAACCCTAATTATATGACTAACTATAGAACCCTCTGATCACATAACCCTAATTATATGACAAACTATACTCTGTTACATGTCCTATGTGGCTCAGACCACTGTGCTTGCAACACCAAGAGTCATGGGTTTGTTTCCTGCTAACCCAAAAGAAAAAAGATTCTTGACTGTCCTTCCTTTTGGACTAAAGTGTGTTTTACCTGCTCGTTGGTTCTGGTCCAGAAGATAGCCAATGAGAAGACAGCGGTAACGGGTGGAGCCAGGTAACTGGTCACTGATTGGATGTAAACGTAGAGCTGTCCGCTATTGGCCGACTGCAGGATTGGAATCCACACCACGCTTATCACCACCAGAATCACTGTTACTATCCTACACACACACACATACACACACACACACACACACACACAGTGGAGATTTAGGAACCGTATACAATGACATCATCTCTAAGAATAGAACCTATGTCTAAACAGCAGCTGTTCCTGTGTGAGTGACTGACCTGCCGACCAATAACAGCTGTTCCTGTGTGAGTGAGTGACTGACCTGCCGACCAATAGCAGCTGTTCCTGTATAAGTGACTGACCTGCTGACCAATAACAGCTTTTCCTGTGTGAGTGACTTACCTGCCGACCAATAGCAGCTGTTCCAGTGTGAGTGACTGATCTGCCGACCAATAACAGCTGTTCCTGTGTGAGTGACTGACCTACTGACCAATAGCAGTTGTTCCAGTATGAGTGACTGACCTGCCGACCAATAACAGCTTTTCCTGTGTGAGTGACTGACCTGCCGAACAATAACAGCTTTTCCTGTGTGAGTGACTGACCTGCCGACCAATAGCAGCTGTTCCAGTGTGAGTGACTGACCTGCCGACCAATAGCAGCTGTTCCAGTGTGAGCGACTGACCTGCCGACCAATAGCAGCTCCCGTTCCGAGGCGTACGCGCGGTACTTCTTCCAGATGTCCATGGTGAAGAGCGTGGAGGAGGAGTTAAAGATGGAGGTCAACGATGACATCAGGGCTGCCATCATCACTGCTATCATCAGCCCCCGCAGACCTACACACACACACATGGAATCATCAGCCCTGCAGACCTACACACACACACATGGAATCATCAGCCCCGCAGACCTACACACACATACATGGAATCATCAGCCCTACAGACCTACACACACACACATGGAATCATCAGCCCCGCAGACCTACACACACACACATGGAATCATCAGCCCCGCAGACCTACACACACACACATGGAATCATCAGCCCCACAGACCTACACACACACACATGGAATCATCAGCCCCGCAGACCTACACACACACACATGGAATCATCAGCCCCGCAGACCTACACACACACACATGGAATCATCAGCCCTGCAGACCTACACACACATGGAGAGCGTTGGATTCCATTGACTATTTACACCAGTATCGAATAGGTACTACAGAAATGATGGGGTATCAGTCTTTGCCTGCAACAGGTTAGGGTTAGAGTTTAGAGGTTAGGGTTAGGGGTTAGGGTAAGGGTTAGAGGTTAGGGGTTAGTGTAAGTGTTAGAGGTAACCCTTATTGACTCGTTTTAATCCACATCCTCATTCAAGGCACAGGGCTGAGGGTTCAGTTCTAGTCAATCTGGTGTCTTTTCCAATCCAAGCCAAGCCCATGGTATTGTCTATTCCAATCCAAGCTCATGGTATTGTCTATTCCAATTCAACCCCATGGTATTGTCTATTCCAATCCAATCCAACCCCATGGTATTGTCTATTCCAAGCCAACCCCATGGTATTGTCTATTCCAATTCAACCCCATGGTATTGTCTATTCCAATCCAACCCCATGGTATTGTCTATTCCAATCCAACCCCATGGTATTGTCTATTCCAATTCAACCCCATGGTATTGTCTATTCCAATCCAATCCAACCCCATGGTATTGTCTATTCCAATCCAACCCCATGGTATTGTCTATTCCAATTCAACCCCATGGTATTGTCTATTCCAATCCAATCCAACCCCATGGTATTGTCTATTCCAATTCAACCCCATGGTATTGTCTATTCCAATCCAATCCAACCCCATGGTATTGTCTATTACAATCCAACCCCATGGTATTGTCTATTCCAATCCAACCCCATGGTATTGTCTATTCCAAGCCAACCCCATGGTATTGTCTATTCCAATTCAACCCCATGGTATTGTCTATTCCAATCCAAGCCCATGGTATTGTCTATTCCAATCCAAGCCAACCCCATGGTATTGTATATTCCAATCCAACCCCATGGTATTGTCTATTCCAATCCAACCCCATGGTATTGTCTATTCCAATCCAAGCCAACCCCATGGTATTGTCTATTCCAATCCAACCCCATGGTATTGTCTATTCCAAGCCAACCCCATGGTATTGTCTATTCCAATCCAACCCCATGGTATTGTCTATTCCAATCCAACCCCATGGTATTGTCTATTCCAATCCAAGCCAACCCCATGGTATTGTCTATTCCAATCCAATCCAACCCCATGGTATTGTCTATTCCAATCCAACCCCATGGTATTGTCTATTCCAATCCAACCCCATGGTATTGTCTATTCCAATCCAAGCCAACCCCATGGTATTGTCTATTCCAATCCAACCCCATGGTATTGTCTATTCCAATGCAACCCCATGGTATTGTCTATTCCAATCCAAGCCAACCCCATGGTATTGTCTATTCCAATCCAATCCAACCCCATGGTATTGTCTTTTCCAATCCAATCCAACCCCATGGTATTGTCTATTCCAATCCAACCCCATGGTATTGTCTATTCCAATCCAACCCCATGATATTGTCTATTTCAATCCAAGCCAACCCCATGGTATTGTCTATTCCAATCCAACCCCATGGTATTGTCTATTCCAATCCAAGCCAACCCCATGGTATTGTCTTTTCCAATCCAAGCCCATGGTATTGTCTATTCCAATCCAACCCCATGGTATTGTCTATTCCAATCCAAGCCAACCCCATGGTATTGTCTTTTCCAATCCAAGCCCATGGTATTGTCTATTCCAATCCAACCCCATGGTATTGTCTATTCCAATCCAACCCCATGGTATTGTCTATTCCAATCCAACCCCATGGTATTGTCTATTCCAATCCAAGCCCATGGTATTGTCTATTCCAATCCAACCCCATGGTATTGTCTATTCCAATCCAACCCCATGGTATTGTCTATTCCAATCCAAGCCAACCCCATGGTATTGTCTATTCCAATCCAACCCCATGGTATTGTCTATTCCAAGCCAACCCCATGGTATTGTCTATTCCAATCCAACCCCATGGTATTGCCTATTCCAATCCAACCCCATGGTATTGTATATTCCAATCCAACCCCATGGTATTGTCTATTCCAATGCAACCCCATGGTATTGTCTATTCCAATCCAAGCCAACCCCATGGTATTGTCTATTCCAATCCAACCCCATGGTATTGTCTATTCCAAGCCAACCCCATGGTATTGTCTATTCCAATCCAACCCCATGGTATTGTCTATTCCAATCCAACCCCATGGTATTGTCTATTCCAATCCAAGCCAACCCCATGGTATTGTCTATTCCAATCCAATCCAACCCCATGGTATTGTCTATTCCAATCCAACCCCATGGTATTGTCTATTCCAATCCAACCCCATGGTATTGTCTATTCCAATCCAACCCCATGGTATTGTCTATTCCAATCCAAGCCAACCCCATGGTATTGTCTATTCCAATCCAACCCCATGGTATTGTCTATTCCAATGCAACCCCATGGTATTGTCTATTCCAATCCAAGCCAACCCCATGGTATTGTCTATTCCAATCCAATCCAACCCCATGGTATTGTCTTTTCCAATCCAATCCAACCCCATGGTATTGTCTATTCCAATCCAACCCCATGGTATTGTCTATTCCAATCCAACCCCATGGTATTGTCTATTCCAATCCAAGCCAACCCCATGGTATTGTCTATTCCAATCCAACCCCATGGTATTGTCTATTCCAATCCAAGCCAACCCCATGGTATTGTCTTTTCCAATCCAAGCCCATGGTATTGTCTATTCCAATCCAACCCCATGGTATTGTCTATTCCAATCCAAGCCAACCCCATGGTATTGTCTTTTCCAATCCAAGCCCATGGTATTGTCTATTCCAATCCAACCCCATGGTATTGTCTATTCCAATCCAACCCCATGGTATTGTCTATTCCAATCCAACCCCATGGTATTGCCTATTCCAATCCAAGCCCATGGTATTGTCTATTCCAATCCAACCCCATGGTATTGTCTATTCCAATCCAAGCCCATGGTATTGTCTATTCCAATCCAAGCCAACCCCATGGTATTGTCTATTCCAATCCAAGCCCATGGTATTGTCTATTCCAATCCAAGCCAACCCCATGGTATTGTATATTCCAATCCAACCCCATGGTATTGTCTATTCCAATCCAACCCCATGGTATTGTCTATTCCAATCCAAGCCAACCCCATGGTATTGTCTATTCCAATCCAACCCCATGGTATTGTCTATTCCAAGCCAACCCCATGGTATTGTCTATTCCAATCCAACCCCATGGTATTGTCTATTCCAATCCAACCCCATGGTATTGTCTATTCCAATCCAAGCCAACCCCATGGTATTGTCTATTCCAATCCAATCCAACCCCATGGTATTGTCTATTCCAATCCAACCCCATGGTATTGTCTATTCCAATCCAACCCCATGGTATTGTCTATTCCAATCCAACCCCATGGTATTGTCTATTCCAATCCAAGCCAACCCCATGGCATTGTCTATTCCAATCCAACCCCATGGTATTGTCTATTCCAATGCAACCCCATGGTATTGTCTATTCCAATCCAAGCCAACCCCATGGTATTGTCTATTCCAATCCAATCCAACCCCATGGTATTGTCTTTTCCAATCCAATCCAACCCCATGGTATTGTCTATTCCAATCCAACCCCATGGTATTGTCTATTCCAATCCAACCCCATGGTATTGTCTATTCCAATCCAAGCCAACCCCATGGTATTGTCTATTCCAATCCAACCCCATGGTATTGTCTATTCCAATCCAAGCCAACCCCATGGTATTGTCTTTTCCAATCCAAGCCCATGGTATTGTCTATTCCAATCCAACCCCATGGTATTGTCTATTCCAATCCAAGCCAACCCCATGGTATTGTCTTTTCCAATCCAAGCCCATGGTATTGTCTATTCCAATCCAACCCCATGGTATTGTCTATTCCAATCCAACCCCATGGTATTGTCTATTCCAATCCAACCCCATTGTATTGTCTATTCCAATCCAAGCCCATGGTATTGTCTATTCCAATCCAACCCCATGGTATTGTCTATTCCAATCCAAGCCCATGGTATTGTCTATTCCAATCCAAGCCCATGGTATTGTCTATTCCAATCCAAGCCAACCCCATGGTATTGTCTATTCCAATCCAACCCCATGGTATTGTCTATTCCAATCCAATCCAACCCCATGGTATTGTCTATTCCAATCCAACCCCATGGTATTGTCTATTCCAATCCAACCCCATGGTATTGTCTATTCCAATCCAAGCCCACCCCATGGTATTGTCTATTCCAATCCAAGCCAACCCCATGGTATTGTCTATTCCAATCCAAGCCAAGCCCACGGTATTGTCTATTCCAATCCAAGCCAACCCCATGGTATTGTCTATTCCAATCCAAGCCAACCCCATGGTATTGTCTATTCCAATCCAAGCCAGACATGACGGATACATTCTACACCACCCAGAGACATTCTACACCACCCAGAGACATGACGGATACATTCTACACCACCCAGAGACATTCTACACCACCCAGAGACATTCTACACCACCCAGACATGACGGATACATTCTACACCACCCAGAGACATTCTACACCACCCAGAGATATGACTGATACATTCTACACCACCCAGACATGACGGATACATTCTACACCACCCAGAGACATTCTACACCACCCAGACATGACGGATACATTCTACACCACCCAGAGACATTCTACACCACCCAGACATGACGGATACATTCTACACCACCCAGAGGCATTCTACACCACCCAGAGACATGACTGATACATTCCACACCACCCAGAGACATTCTACACCACCCAGACATGACGGATACATTCTACACCACCCAGAGGCATTCTACACCACCCAGAGACATGACTGATACATTCCACACCACCCAGAGACATTCTACACCACCCAGACATGACGGATACATTCTACACCACCCAGAGACATTCTACACCACCCAGACATGACGGATACATTCCACACCACTCAGAGACATTCTAGACCACCCAGAGACATGACGGATACATTCTACACCACCCAGAGATATTCTACACCACCCAGACATGACGGATACATTCCACACCACCCAGAGACATTCTACACCACCCAGAGACATGACTGATACATTCTACACCACCCAGAGACATTCTACACCACCCAGACATGACGGATACATTCCACACCACCCAGAGACATTCTACACCACCCAGAGACATGACTGATACATTCCACACCACCCAGAGACATTCTACACCACCCAGACATGACGGATACATTCTACACCACCCAGAGACATTCTACACCACCCAGACATGACGGATACATTCTACACCACCCAGAGACATTCTACACCACCCAGACATGACGGATACATTCTACACCACCCAGAGACATTCTACACCACCCAGAGATGCGACTGATACATTCTACACCACCCAGACATGACGGATACATTCTACACCACCCAGAGACATTCTACACCACCCAGACATGACGGATACATTCTACACCACCCAGAGACATTCTATACCACCCAGACATGACGGATACATTCTACACCACCCAGAGACATTCTACACCACCCAGACATGACGGATACATTCTACACCACCCAGAGACATTCTACACCACCCAGACATGACGGATACATTCCACACCACCCAGAGACATTATACACCACCCAGAGACATGACGGATACATTCTACACCATCTAGAGATATTCTACACCACCCAGGGACATGACGGATACATTCTACACCACCCAGAGATATTCTACACCACCCAGAGACATGACGGATACATTCTACACCACCCAGAGACATGACGGATACATTCTACACCATCCAGAGACATTCTACACCACCCAGAGACATGACGGATACATTCTACACCACCCAGAGACATGACGGATACATTCTACACCATCCAGAGACATTCTACACCACCCAGAGACATGACGGATACATTCTACACCACCCAGAGACATTCTACACCACCCAGGGACATGACGGATACAATCTAAACCAGGCTTTTACACACATACAGCATTACACACACTCACTCACCGCTGGGCATGAGCTCGATGACCAGTTTGGGGAAGGCGATGTTGGAGCAGCCCACCTCCGCTCCACACACCCTCACACACTCCTCTGGGTCCACACACCCCACCGAGTCTGGAACACACAGTTATTACCCTGGTTATAATGTCTATGATTATTACACACAACATTATTACCCTGGTTTTAATGTCTAGGATTATTACACACACCATTATTACCCTGGTTTTAATGTCTAGGATTATTACACAACATTATTATTACCCTGGTTTTAATGCCTATGATTATTACACACCATTATTACCCTGGTTATAATGTCTATGATTATTACACACCATTATTACCTTGGTTTTAATGCCTATGATTATTACACACCATTATTATTACCCTGGTTATAATGTCTAGGATTATTACACACAACATTATTATCCTGGTTTTAATGTCTATGATTATTACACACACCATTATTACCCTGGTTATAATGTCTATGATTATTACACACCATTATTACCCTGGTTTTAATGCCTATGATTATTATACACCATTATTATTACCCTGGTTTTAATGTCTAGGATTATTACACACCATTATTATTACCCTGGTTTTAATGTCTAGGATTATTATACACCATTATTACCCTGGTTTTAATGTCTATGATTATTACACACCATTATTACCCTGGTTTTAATGTCTATGATTATTACACACCATTATTACCCTGGTTTTAATGCCTATGATTATTACACACCATTATTACCCTGGTTTTAATGTCTAGGATTATTACACAACATTATTATTACCCTGGTTATAATGTCTAGGATTATTACACACCATTATTACCCTGGTTTTAATGTCTAGGATTATTACACAACATTATTATTACCCTGGTTATAATGTCTAGGATTATTACACACCATTATTACCCTGGTTATAATGTCTATGATTATTACACACCATTATTATTACCCTGGTTATAATGTCTAGGATTATTACACACCATTATTACCCTGGTTTTAATGTCTATGATTATTACACACCATTATTATTACCCTGGTTTTAATGTCTAGGATTATTACACACCATTATTATTACCCTGGTTATAATGCCTATGATTATTACACACACCATTATTACCCTGGTTATAATGTCTATGATTATTACACACCATTATTATTACCCTGGTTATAATGTCTAGGATTATTACACACCATTATTACCCTGGTTTTAATGTCTATGATTATTACACACCATTATTATTACCCTGGTTATAATGTCTATGATTATTACACACCATTATTACCCTGGTTATAATGTCTAGGATTATTACACACCATTATTACCCTGGTTTTAATGTCTATGATTATTACACACCATTATTATTACCCTGGTTATAATGTCTAGGATTATTACACACCATTATTACCCTGGTTATAATGTCTAGGATTATTACACACCATTATTATTACCCTGGTTATAATGCCTATGATTATTACACACACCATTATTACCCTGGTTATAATGTCTATGATTATTACACACCATTATTATTACCCTGGTTTTAATGCCTATGATTATTACACACCATTATTATTACACCAGCAGTATGATCTCAGAACAGCTCCCCTCCTAAAGGACACCAGCAGTATGGTCTCAGAACAGCTCCCCTCCTAAAGGACACCAGCAGTATGGTCTCAGAACAGCTCCCCTCCTAAAGGACACCAGCAGTATGGTCTCAGAACAGCTCCCATCCTAAAGGACACCAGCAGTATGATCTCAGAACAGCTCCCCTCCTAAAGGACACCAGCAGTATGATCTCAGAACAGCTCCCCTCCTAAAGGACACCAGCAGTATGATCTCAGAACAGCTCCCCTCCTAAAGGACACCAGCAGTATGATCTCAGAACAGCTCCCCTCCTAAAGGACACCAGCAGTATGGTCTCAGAACAGCTCCCCTCCTAAAGGACACCAGCAGTATGATCTCAGAACAGCTCCCCTCCTAAAGGACACCAGCAGTATGATCTCAGAACAGCTCCCCTCCTAAAGGACACCAGCAGTATGGTCTCAGAACAGCTCCCCTCCTAAAGGACACCAGCAGTATGATCTCAGAACAGCTCCCATCCTAAAGGACACCAGCAGTATGATCTCAGAACAGCTCCCATCCTAAAGGACACCAGCAGTATGGTCTCAGAACAGCTCCCATCCTAAAGGACACCAGCAGTATGATCTCAGAACAGCTCCCATCCTAAAGGACACCAGCAGTATGGTCTCAGAACAGCTCCCCTCCTAAAGGACACCAGCAGTATGATCTCAGAACAGCTCCCCTCCTAAAGGACACCAGCAGTATGATCTCAGAACAGCTCCCCTCCTAAAGGACACCAGCAGTATGATCTCAGAACAGCTCCCCTCCTAAAGGACACCAGCAGTATGATCTCAGAACAGCTCCCCTCCTAAAGGACACCAGCTGTATGATCTCAGAACAGCTCCCATCCTAAAGGACACCAGCAGTATGGTCTCAGAACAGCTCCCCTCCTAAAGGACACCAGCAGTATGATCTCTATCATTGAATGTCTTGATCCTCTCCCTGAGAATACCTTGTTTGTTACTTCTGATGTTGAGTCATTATACATTTTCTTCTGCAACGTGACCCTTGTGAACTACCTTCCAGTCCCTGCATTATAACATTGGCTGAAATAGTACTCACACACAACTATTTCATGTTTCTACATGATTTCTTTATTCAGATGAAGGGTACTGCTCTGGGATCCCCCGTGGCTCCTGACTATGCTAATTTGTATGTGGTTTACATGGAAAAAGAGTCTATTTTCAAACCTCTCAAAAATGTTTTCTTGCCTATCATTATTTGGAAACGGTATATTGATGATCTTTTTGTGATGCCAAACAGCTCCAGGCGTTCCATGCTTTTCTTAACTCCTGTTCTGAACATTTGAGATTTACTAGGCAATCTGACACATGTCAAATCAGTTTCCTTGATCTTCTGATCTTGTGTGAAGATAATGTTCTATACACTGATCTTTACAGGAAACCTACTGATCGTAACAGTTTGTTGAGGGCTGATAGTTGTCACGCTTCCCCTGAAAAACAGTTTGCCCTACAGCCAATTCTGTCGAATCAGATTTCGACAGAAATATGGCTGAGACGCAAAGAAAGTTCAAGGAGAGGGGCTACAAAAATGATCAGATTAATATTGCCATTGAGAAAATTCAAAACAAAACGAGACATGACCTTGTTCAAGTCTCGCAAAAAGACTCATTCTTGTATTCTAACTACTCGCTATTCAAAGTGCTCTGAACAAATTAAGGGAATTGTTCACAAACATTGGCACATCGTATAATCCGATGATCTCGGTAATGTGTTTTCTGACCTTCCCTTGGTCGTATTCTCGCGGGGCAGAAATCTCAGAGATCAATTGGTACACTCTGATTTACCACCCCAAGATATTCCTGAACAACGTGTGAGTGAG
The DNA here is from genome assembly GCF_013265735.2 of Oncorhynchus mykiss. Taxonomy (NCBI): domain Eukaryota; kingdom Metazoa; phylum Chordata; class Actinopteri; order Salmoniformes; family Salmonidae; genus Oncorhynchus; species Oncorhynchus mykiss. The sequence continues at coordinate 122,766 of NW_023493724.1, read as the reverse complement.
TCAAAAAGCAGAGAGCAAAGTAAACGGGAAAACACGCTTTAATGTCCTTAACAAAGTACCAGGTCCAAACATGGGTGAATGCCCTAAAACACAGGTGCAAAAAACACCATTATTATTACCCTGGTTTTAATGTATATGATTATTATACACAATTATAACCCTCGTTCCATTGGAAATGAATGTACTTCCGGTGAACCAAAATGTAAAACACTGTCGGTGTGATCGAGGCGTAACCGGCTACAAAAAAAGTCAATTCTGACTAAAGCTGGATACCTTCTAGCCACGACACATGAGGCGGGGTTATAGTGTTTCTAGGTTCTCTCTGTATTATTTACTGACCCACTAACCGGACACTCCGCCCTCGAGTCCCCGGTGAGGACAGCTTCCGTTACAGAGTTCACAGCTCGAGTTACCAACAGACACTCTAGATCTCTCCGCGATACAGGATAATTAGCGGTTATTAACTATCGTTATTATTAACCGTTCGTTTTGTATTTGGGACTTTGTCTATAAAAGGACAAGACACTTTTGGAAGAAACTCCGCAGAGTTTTGTCTCAAAGCTGCTTCAACTGTCAACAGTTTTCTGGGGGAACTAAACGGGATCTAGGAAGTGCCTCGCTTCCAGTACAATAGAACCGAGAGAAAAGTTTTGAACCGCAGACAGACGAGACTTTTTTTGAAAAGAGTCTCGTCATCAGAATAGTTGAACAAGTCACCCACGTCCGTCTGGATTAAAACTGCTGCTGTTTGAAAAGATCCTCTGACTCACACGAACACACATCCCCGCTGCTCGACCGGAACGGGGCTGGAGCGGTCATGTGTGACGGGCGTGGCGGGGTGGGGAAGTTTGTCCCGGTTTACCTGTGTCTGCGTGTTTGTTCATGAGATGTGGTTTGAGGCTGGGAGATGAACCCGTGATAATCTCACAGAGACATTTCACATTCAGCCTGTAACTATTTACTTCTGCTCAATTCTATTGCGTTTTACAACACGAGGAGACGCACTGACTCAATTTGGACGACCGGTAGTTAAAATGGTGCTGCTGATTAACTAGTCGGTCTCGGTTTCTGTCGGCTTTGAGGAGAAAAGTCGCCGTTTTATTTATTTTAAACCTTATTCGTGTTTTATGGGACAAATCGTGGGAAGCTGGTGTACACGGATACGAATACAACATGAGCTGAGACAGTTGAACTCTTGTCGGAAAGGTTTGGTAAATCTCCCGGTTCAACCGTGGGACTGTATATTTAATGTTCTTCAGTAACACTCGGTCGGTCGGGTTATATCATTGATCCGTCAGTGATTATCAGTTAGGTATTGATAAAGCCTAGCGCCATGGCTCTGTCTCAGGTGCAGTGTCTCGATGAGCATCACATCAACTGGCGCGTGACCGAGTCCAAACCCGAGTTCTTCTACAGCGAGGACCAGCGGCTCGCGCTCGAGGCACTGCTGACCGGGGGGCGAGAGGCCTTTAGCAGCTACCTCAGTGAACATGACCTCCGACACTTCCTGTCTGAACCGGAGCTCCTGCGGCTGGCGCGCACCGTGGAGGCCTACCGGCCTGGAAGCGAGCACCTCAAGGCCGAGGCGGGAGCGGGAAGCGCGTCCCCGAAGGAGTATGACGGGGGCAATGGGCCACTGTCATTACAGTACTGGCCCGACCGCTCTGAAGGTTCTATACCCGACCTGGACCTGGGCTGGCCCGACGCCGTGTCATACCGAGGAGTGACACGTGTCAACGTGCACACGCAGCCCCCAGCTGATGGACAAACACACATCAAGGAGGTTGTCCGGAAGACTATATCACAGGCTCAGAAGGTAGACTACACACAGTACAGACTATATCACAGGCTCAGAAGGTAGACTACACACAGTACAGACTATATCACAGGCTCAGAAGGTAGACTACACACAGTACAGACTATATCACAGGCTCAGAAGGTAGACTACACACAGTACAGACTATATCACAGGCTCAGAAGGTAGACTACACACAGTACAGACTATATCACAGGCTCAGAAGGTAGACTACACACAGTACAGACTATATCACAGGCTCAGAAGGTAGACTACACACAGTACAGACTATATCACAGGCTCAGAAGGTAGACTACACACAGTACAGACTATATCACAGGCTCAGAAGGTAGACTACACACAGTACAGACTATATCACAGGCTCAGAAGGTAGACTACACACAGTACAGACTATATCACAGGCTCAGAAGGTAGACTACACACAGTACAGACTATATCACAGGCTCAGAAGGTAGACTACACACAGTACAGACTATATCACAGGCTCAGAAGGTAGACTACACACAGTACAGACTATATCACAGGCTCAGAAGGTAGACTACACACAGTACAGACTATATCACAGGCTCAGAAGGTAGACTACACACAGTACAGACTATATCACAGGCTCAGAAGGTAGACTACACACAGTACAGACTATATCACAGGCTCAGAAGGTAGACTACACACAGTACAGACTATATCACAGGCTCAGAAGGTAGACTACACACAGTACAGACTATATCACAGGCTCAGAAGGTAGACTACACACAGTACAGACTATATCACAGGCTCAGAAGGTAGACTACACACAGTACAGACTATATCACAGGCTCAGAAGGTAGACTACACACAGTACAGACTATATCACAGGCTCAGCAGGTAGACTACACACAGTACAGACTATATCACAGGCTCAGAAGGTAGACTACACACAGTACAGACTATATCACAGGCTCAGCAGGTAGACTACACACAGTACAGACTATATCACAGGCTCAGAAGGTAGACTACACACAGTACAGACTATATCACAGGCTCAGAAGGTAGACTACACACAGTACAGACTATATCACAGGCTCAGAAGGTAGACTACACACAGTACAGACTATATCACAGGCTCAGAAGGTAGACTACACACAGTACAGACTATATCACAGGCTCAGAAGGTAGACTACACACAGTACAGACTATATCACAGGCTCAGAAGGTAGACTACACACAGTACAGACTATATCACAGGCTCAGAAGGTAGACTACACACAGTACAGACTATATCACAGGCTCAGAAGGTAGACTACACACAGTACAGACTATATCACAGGCTCAGAAGGTAGACTACACACAGTACAGACTATATCACAGGCTCAGAAGGTAGACTACACACAGTACAGACTATATCACAGGCTCAGAAGGTAGACTACACACAGTACAGACTATATCACAGGCGCAGAAGGTAGACTACACACAGTACAGACTATAGACTATATCACAGGCTCAGAAGGTAGACTACACACAGTACAGACTACAGACTATTTCACAGTCTCAGAAGGTAGACTACACACAGTACAGACTATATCACAGGCTCAGAAGGTAGACTACACACAGTACAGACTATTTCACAGTCTCAGAAGGTATGTGGTCAGTGATGTTGACATGAGGACCTGTTAGATGGGTCAGGGTTATAACCACTGTGTGTCTGTTCTCCAGGTTATAGCAGTAGTGATGTTGACATGAGGACCTGTTAGATGGGTCAGGGTTATAACCACTGTGTGTCTGTTCTCCAGGTTATAGCAGTAGTGATGTTGACATGAGGACCTGTTAGATGGGTCAGGGTTATAACCACTGTGTGTCTGTTCTCCCAGGTTATAGCAGTAGTAATGGATCAGTTCAGTGATGTTGACATCTATAAGGACCTGTTAGATGGGTCAGGGTTATAACCACTGTGTGTCTGTTCTCCAGGTTATAGCAGTAGTGATGTTGACATGAGGACCTGTTAGATGGGTCAGGGTTAAAACCACTGTGTGTCTGTTCTCCCAGGTTATAGCAGTAGTGATGTTGACATGAGGACCTGTTAGATGTGTCAGGGTTATAACCACTGTGTGTCTGTTCTCCCAGGTTATAGCAGTAGTGATGTTGACATGAGGACCTGTTAGATGGGTCAGGGTTATAACCACTGTGTGTCTGTTCTCCCAGGTTATAGCAGTAGTAATGGATCAGTTCAGTGATGTTGACATCTATAAGGACCTGTTAGATGGGTCAGGGTTATAACCACTGTGTGTCTGTTCTCCAGGTTATAGCAGTAGTGATGTTGACATGAGGACCTGTTAGATGGGTCAGGGTTATAACCACTGTGTGTCTGTTCTCCAGGTTATAGCAGTAGTAATGGATCAGTTCAGTGATGTTGACATCTATAAGGACCTGTTAGATGGGTCAGGGTTATAACCACTGTGTGTCTGTTCTCCAGGTTATAGCAGTAGTGATGTTGACATGAGGACCTGTTAGATGGGTCAGGGTTATAACCACTGTGTGTCTGTTCTCCCAGGTTATAGCAGTAGTGATGTTGACATGAGGACCTGTTAGATGGGTCAGGGTTAAAACCACTGTGTGTCTGTTCTCCCAGGTTATAGCAGTAGTAATGTTGACATGAGGACCTGTTAGATGGGTCAGGGTTAAAACCACTGTGTGTCTGTTCTCCCAGGTTATAGCAGTAGTGATGTTGACATGAGGACCTGTTAGATGGGTCAGGGTTATAACCACTGTGTGTCTGTTCTCCCAGGTTATAGCAGTAGTGATGTTGACATGAGGACCTGTTAGATGGGTCAGGGTTATAACCACTGTGTGTCTGTTCTCCAGGTTATAGCAGTAGTGATGTTGACATGAGGACCTGTTAGATGGGTCAGGGTTATAACCACTGTGTGTCTGTTCTCCCAGGTTATAGCAGTAGTGATGTTGACATGAGGACCTGTTAGATGGGTCAGGGTTATAACCACTGTGTGTCTGTTCTCCAGGTTATAGCAGTAGTGATGTTGACATGAGGACCTGTTAGATGGGTCAGGGTTATAACCACTGTGTGTCTGTTCTCCCAGGTTATAGCAGTAGTGATGTTGACATGAGGACCTGTTAGATGGGTCAGGGTTATAACCACTGTGTGTCTGTTCTCCCAGGTTATAGCAGTAGTAATGGATCAGTTCAGTGATGTTGACATCTATAAGGACCTGTTAGATGCGGCCTATAAGAGAAGAGTTCCTGTCTACATCGTCATCGACACATCTGCTGTCTCCTGCTTCCTGGACATGTGTTGTAGAGCCAATATGCACCAGGGACACCTCAAGGTAACACACACACACACACACACACACACACACACACACACACACACACACACACACACACACACACACACACACACACCAGACCTGGGTTTCAGATACTTGTAAAATAATTGCAATACTTTATCTGTACGTGTTTGAGCTTGCCTGGCTTAAAGGTAGACTTGAAATGATGTTGAGCAGCACCGGAGATATTAAGATGAGCGAGATGCAACACTGCGCTCTCACACGGTCACACACATTATTTGCTTCTCTCTCCCCTGTTCTCTTACTGTCTTCTCTGTTTCTTTCTCTCTCCCTCCCCCTTCTCTCTCCCTCCCCCCTTCTCTCTCTCTCCGCTGTTCTCTTCTCTCTCCCTCCCCCTTCTCTCTCTCCGCTGTTCTCTTCTCTCTCCCTCCCCCTTCTCTCTCTCTCCGCTGTTCTCTTCTCTCTCCCTCCCCCTTCTCTCTCTCCGCTGTTCTCTTCTCTCTCCCTCCCCACTTCTCTCTCTCCGCTGTTCTCTTCTCTCTCCCTCCCCCTCCTCTCTCTCCGCTGTTCTCTTCTCTCTCCCTCCCCCTTCTCTCTCTCCGCTGTTCTCTTCTCTCTCCCTCCCCCTTCTCTCTCTCCGCTGTTCTCTTCTCTCTCCCTCCCCCTTCTCTCTCTCCGCTGTTCTCTTCTCTCTCCCTCCCCCTTCTCTCTCCCTCCCCCTTCTCTCTCTCCGCTGTTCTCTTCTCCCTCCCCCTTCTCTCTCCCTCCCCCTTCTCTCTCCCTCCCCCTTCTCTCTCTCTCCACTGTTCTCTTCTCTCTCCCTCCCCCTTCTCTCTCTCCGCTGTTCTCTTCTCTCTCCCTCCCCCTTCTCTCTCCCTCCCCCTTCTCTCTCTCTCCGCTGTTCTCTTCTCCCTCCCCCTTCTCTCTCCCTCCCCCTTCTCTCTCTCTCCACTGTTCTCTTCTCTCTCCCTCCCCCTTCTCTCTCTCCACTGTTCTCTTCTCTCTCCCTCCCCCTTCTCTCTCTCCACTGTTCTCTTCTCTCCCTCCCCCTTCTCTCTCTCCGCTGTTCTCTTCTCTCTCCCTCCCCCCTTCTCTCTCTCTCCACTGTTCTCTTCTCTCTCCTTCCCCCTTCTCTCTCTCCGCTGTTCTCTTCTCTCTCCCTCCCCCTTCTCTCTCCCTCCCCCTTCTCTCTCTCTCCGCTGTTCTCTTCTCCCTCCCCCTTCTCTCTCCCTCCCCCTTCTCTCTCTCTCCACTGTTCTCTTCTCTCTCCCTCCCCCTTCTCTCTCTCCACTGTTCTCTTCTCTCTCCCTCCCCCTTCTCTCTCTCCGCTGTTCTCTTCTCTCTCCCTCCCCCTTCTCTCTCTCCGCTGTTCTCTTCTCTCTCCCTCCCCATTTTCTCCCACCCCCACGCCTACCCCTCCATCTCTAGTTTTACTGCACTGGGGACATTTTCCTTTGGTACAGAAATATTACCCACAAGGCATTGCTCCGCCCAATGCCACACCCTTATTAAAGAGACTAACTCCACACACACACACACACACACACCAGACCTGGGTTTCAGATACTTGTAAAATAATTGCAATACTTTATCTGTACGTGTTTGAGCTTGCCTGGCTTAAAGGTGTGAAAGGATGTTGAGCAGCACCGGAGATATTAAGATGAGCGAGATGCAACACTGCGCTCTCACACGGTCACACACAGTACTTAATCACGTCCACGGTTTCGCTTCACGCTGTTCACAGTGTGGTAGTTAGGGCAAGAAAAGAGCCTAGAGAGTTGAGCCTCTACTTCAACGCTCTTAGTTGTTGTGGAAGTTGACCCACTATGCCATTTACTTTCTGTATTTACATCATATCTCTGAGTCTACCTTTAATAAACCCAAACTGCCAACCCTGCTGGGTCTGTCTGGTTGTAGTCCTGACAAACTGTCTTGTCTCTGTCTGTCTGTCTGTCTGTCTGGTTGTAGTCCTGACAGACTGTCTTGTCTCTGTCTGTCTGTCTGGTTGTAGTCCTGACAGACTGTCTTGTCTCTGATTGTAGTCCTGACTGACTGTCTTGTCTCTGTCTGTCTGTCTGATTGTAGTCCTGACCGACTGTCTTGCCTCTGCCTGTCTGTCTGTCTGTCTGTCTGGTTGTAGTCCTGACCGACTGTCTTGTCTCTGTCTGTCTGATTGTGGTCCTGACTGACTGTCTTGTCTCTGTCTGTCTGTCTGGTTGTATTTCTGACCGACTGTCTTGTCTCTGTCTGTCTGATTGTAGTCCTGACCGACTGTCCTGTCTCTGTCTGTCTGTCTGTCTGGTTGTAGTCCTGACCGACTGTCTTGTCTCTGTCTGTCTGGTTGTAGTCCTGACCGACTGCCTTGTCTCTGTCTGTCTGGTTGTAGTCCTGACCGACTGTCTTGTTTCCTTCTGTCTGTCTGATTGTAGTCCTGACCAACTGTCTTGCCCCTGTCTGTCTGTCTGGTTGTAGTCCTGACCGACTGTCTTGTTTCCTTCTGTCTGTCTGATTGTAGTCCTGACCGACTGTCTTGCCTCTGCCTGTCTGTCTGTCTGGTTGTAGTCCTGACCGACTGTCTTGTCTCTGTCTGTCTGTCTGATTGTAGTCCTGACCGACTGTCTTGTTTCCTTCTGTCTGTCTGATTGTAGTCCTGACCGACTGTCCTGTCTCTGTCTGTCTGTCTGTCTGGCTGTATTTCTGACCGACTGTCTTGTCTCTGTCTGTCTGGTTGTAGTCCTGACCGACTGTCTTGTCTCTGTCTGTCTGGTTGTAGTCCTGACCGACTGTCTTGTCTCTGTCTGTCTGGTTGTAGTCCTGACCGACTGTCTTGTTTCCTTCTGTCTCTCCTTTCCCTTTTCTCTGTTCCTTTGAGCTGTTTGTTTGTCCGTCTGGTCTGTCTGTCTGTATGTATTCTGTGGAGAATAGAGGAACTAGTTCTGCAGTTTGACTGTCTGTTATCTGTCTGTATGTATTCTGTGGAGAATAGAGGAACTAGTTCTGCAGTTTGACTGTCTGTTATCTCTCTGTCTGTATGTATTCTGTGGAGAATAGAGGAACTAGTTCTGCAGTTTTCTGTCTGTTATCTCTCTCTCTGTCTGTATGTATTCTGTGGAGAATAGAGGAACTAGTTCTGCAGTTTGACTGTCTGTTATCTCTCTCTGTCTGTATGTATTCTGTGGAGAATAGAGGAACTAGTTCTGCAGTTTGACTGTCTGTTATCTGTCTGTATGTATTCTGTGGAGAATAGAGGAACTAGTTCTGCAGTTTGACTGTCTGTTATCTCTCTGTCTGTATGTATTCTGTGGAGAATAGAGGAACTAGTTCTGCAGTTTTCTGTCTGTTATCTCTCTCTCTGTCTGTATGTATTCTGTGGAGAATAGAGGAACTAGTTCTGCAGTTTGACTGTCTGTTATCTCTCTGTCTGTATGTATTCTGTGGAGAATAGAGGAACTAGTTCTGCAGTTTGACTGTCTGTTATCTCTCTCTGTCTGTATGTATTCTGTGGAGAATAGAGGAACTAGTTCTGCAGTTTGACTGTCTGTTATCTCTCTCTGTCTGTATGTATTCTGTGGAGAATAGAGGAACTAGTTCTGCAGTTTGACTGTCTGTTATCTCTCTGTCTGTATGTATTCTGTGGAGAATAGAGGAACTAGTTCTGCAGTTTGACTGTCTGTTATCTCTCTCTGTCTGTATGTATTCTGTGGAGAATAGAGGAACTAGTTCTGCAGTTTGACTGTCTGTTATCTCTCTCTGTATGTATTCTGTGGAGAATAGAGGAACTAGTTCTGCAGTTTGACTGTCTGTTATCTCTCTCTGTATGTATTCTGTGGAGAATAGAGGAACTTGTTCTGCAGCTTAACTCTTGGAGTTGTTAAGTGTTTTAGTTTCACAAGCTTCCAGAAGAACATTCAGCACATTCCATACTGCTGCTGCAGTCAATTAGACACACGCACGTGAACATACACACCCGCACGCACGCACACACAAACACAATTAAATCAACCACATAGACTACACTCTAAAGACAGTACATTGGGAAAGTATTCAGACCCCTTGACTTTTAACACATTTTGTTTTACGTTACAGCCTTATTCTACACACAATACCCCATAATGACATCACAATACCCCATAATGACATCACAATACCCCATAATGACATCACAATACCCCATAATGACATCACAATACCCAATAATTAGATTGATGAGGAAATATTTTTGTTTAATCCATGTTAGAAAGGCTGTAACGTAACAGAATGTGGAAACATGGAAGGAGTCTGAATACTTAACGAATGTACTGACCACCTCCCACCTCCTAAATGATCAGAGCTTCTCTCTCTCCGCTGTTCTCTTCTCTCTCCCTCCCACTTCTCTCTCCGCTATTCTCTTCTCTCTCCCTCCCCCTTCTCTCTCTCCGCTGTTCTCTTCTCTCTCCCTCCCCCTTCTCTCTCCCTCCCCCCTTCTCTCTCTCTCCGCTGTTCTCTTCTCTCTCCCTCCCCCTTCTCTCTCTCCGCTGTTCTCTTTTCTCTCCCTCCCCCTTCTCTCTCTCCGCTGTTCTCTTCTCTCTCCCTCCCCCATCTCTCTCTCCGCTGTTCTCTTCTCTCTCCCTCCCCCTTCTCTCTCTCTCCGCTGTTCTCTTTTCTCTCCCTCCCCCTTCTCTCTCTCCGCTGTTCTCTTCTCTCTTCCTCCCCCTTCTCTCTCTCCGCTGTTCTCTTTTCTCTCCCTCCCCCTTCTTTCTCCCTCCCCCTTCTCTCTCTCCGCTGTTCTCTTCTCTCTCCCTCCCCCTTCTCTCTCTCTCCGCTGTTCTCTTCTCTCTCCCTCCCCCTTCTCTCTCTCCGCTGTTCTCTTCTCTCTCCCTCCCCTCTTCTCTCTCTCCGCTGTTCTCTTCTCTATCCCTTCCCCTTCTCTCTCTCCGCTGTTCTCTTCTCTCTCCCTCCCCCTTCTCTCTCTCCGCTGTTCTCTTCTCTCTCCCTCCCCCTTCTCTCTCGCCGCTGTTCTCTTCTCTCTCCCTCCCCCTTCTCTCTCTCCGCTGTTCTCTTCTCTCTCCCTCCCCTCTTCTCTCTCTCCGCTGTTCTCTTCTCTATCCCTTCCCCTTCTCTCTCTCCGCTGTTCTCTTCTCTCTCCCTCCCCTGTTCTCTTCTCTCCCCCTCCCCATTTTCTCCCACCCCCACGCCTATCCCTCCATCTCTAGTTTTACTGCACTGGGGACATTTTCCTTTGGTAAAGCAATATTACCCAAGAGGCATTGCTCCGCCTAACGCCACACCCTTATTAGAGAGATTAACACCACACACACACCAGACTTAAGTTTCAGAATACTGCAGGTTTATTTTTTAAAGATTTTGTGTTGTTGTATTAAATAATGTTATATATATATATATATATATATATATATATATATATATATATATATATATATATATATATATATATATATATATATATATATATATATATATATATATATATATATAATGTTTTTATATAGTAATTATTTGAGTTACTTTGACCCCGTTTTCTCCCCAGTGTCATGTAATATGTAATACTTTGTAATTATCTGGTTTTCAGTGGAACTGCAGGGTGTCTGTTAACTGTGTACTGCAACAGGTCATAACATGGATTTATGTGTGTGTGTGTGTGTATGTGTGTGTGTGTGTGTGTTCTCTGTCCTCTAGAACCTGCGTGTGCGATGTAGTGAAGGCGTAGAGTTCTACACTCGCTCGGCTCAGAAGGTCCGAGGTTCTCTCAGTCAGAGATACATGCTGATAGACGGAGACAGAGCTGTGACTGGATCATACAGGTACCCTGACCTCTGACCCTCTCAGTCAGAGATACATGCTGATAGACGGAGACAGAGCTGTGACTGGATCATACAGGTACCCTGACCCCTGACCCTCTCAGTCAGAGATACATGCTGATAGACGGAGACAGAGCTGTGACTGGATCATACAGGTACCCTGACCTCTGACCCTCTCAGTCAGAGATACATGCTGATAGACGGAGACAGAGCTGTGACTGGATCATACAGGTACCCTGACCCCTGACCCTCTCAGTCAGAGATACATGCTGATAGACGGAGACAGAGCTGTGACTGGATCATACAGGTACCCTGACCCCTGACCCTCTCAGTCAGAGATACATGCTGATAGACAGAGCTGTGACTGGATCATACAGGTACCCTGACCCCTGACCCTCTCAGTCAGAGATACATGCTGATAGACGGAGACAGAGCTGTGACTGGATCATACAGGTACCCTGACCCCTGACCCTCTCAGTCAGAGATACATGCTGATAGACGGAGACAGAGCTGTGACTGGATCATACAGGTACCCTGACCTCTGACCCTCTCAGTCAGAGATACATGCTGGTAGACGGAGACAGAGCTGTGACTGGATCATACAGGTACCCTGACCCCTGACCCTCTCAGTCAGAGATACATGCTGATAGACGGAGACAGAGCTGTGACTGGATCATACAGGTACCCTGACCCCTGACCCTCTCAGTCAGAGATACATGCTGATAGACGGAGACAGAGCTGTGACTGGATCATACAGGTACCCTGACCCCTGACCCTCTCAGTCAGAGATACATGCTGGTAGACGGAGACAGAGCTGTGACTGGATCATACAGGTACCCTGACCTCTGACCCTCTCAGTCAGAGATACATGCTGATAGACGGAGACAGAGCTGTGACTGGATCATACAGGTACCCTGACCTCTGACCCTCTCAGTCAGAGATACATGCTGATAGACGGAGACAGAGCTGTGACTGGATCATACAGGTACCCTGACCCCTGACCCTCTCAGTCAGAGATACATGCTGATAGACGGAGACAGAGCTGTGACTGGATCATACAGGTACCCTGACCCCTGACCCTCTCAGTCAGAGATACATGCTGATAGACGGAGACAGAGCTGTGACTGGATCATACAGGTACCCTGACCTCTGACCCTCTCAGTCAGAGATACATGCTGATAGACGGAGACAGAGCTGTGACTGGATCATACAGGTACCCTGACCCCTGACCCTCTCAGTCAGAGATACATGCTGATAGAAGGAGACAGAGCTGTGACTGGATCATACAGGTACCCTGACCTCTGACCCTCTCAGTCAGAGATACATGCTGATAGACGGAGACAGAGCTGTGACTGGATCATACAGGTACCCTGACCCCTGACCCTCTCAGTCAGAGATACATGCTGATAGACGGAGACAGAGCTGTGACTGGATCATACAGGTACCCTGACCCCTGACCCTCTCAGTCAGAGATACATGCTGATAGACAGAGCCGTGACTGGATCATACAGGTACCCTGACCCCTGACCCTCTCAGTCAGAGATACATGCCGATAGACGGAGACAGAGCTGTGACTGGATCATACAGGTACCCTGACCCCTGACCCTCTCAGTCAGAGATACATGCTGATAGACGGAGACAGAGCTGTGACTGGATCATACAGGTACCCTGACCTCTGACCCTCTCAGTCAGAGATACATGCTGATAGACGGAGACAGAGCTGTGACTGGATCATACAGGTACCCTGACCCCTGACCCTCTCAGTCAGAGATGCATGCTGGTAGACAGAGCCGTGACTGGATCATACAGGTACCCTGACCCTGTATGTTCTCTCTCCTCAGCTTCACGTGGTCGGCGTCTCGTCTGGACCGGAACTTGATCACGGTTCTGAGCGGTCAGGCAGTTGAGACGTTCGACAAACAGTTCCGTGATCTCTACATGACCTCTAGGGGTGTGTCCCTCGCCAAGATTCCGCTGGAGGAGGAGCCTATCCCTGACCTCACCCCCATCGCCACCCCTGTCCCGGTCTCCGCAGCTGTTGCTAGGAAACTAATCAACCCTAAATACGCACTAGTTACGTCACAGGCTAAAGCTAACAATGCTAGCCCAGCTAGCTCTGCTAACGACTCTAGCAACAAGAACTCCACTACCCAAAATCCTCTGGGACGGGTTCTAAAGCCTGCCAGAGAGCCAGTGGAGGCCCCGCCCCTCCACCCAGGACTAGCCAATCTGGAGAAGGCGTACCTGATCCCATACCTGCCCACCTGGCCGGAGCCAGACCCCCCCCGCGACGTGATTGGCTTCATCAACGTGAGAGACGCGTCCCGCCCCCAACAGGTTTGTTACTCTATACTGTTTCCCTTTCCCCTCACCCTAACCCTTTCCCCTCACCCTAACCCTTTCCCCTCACCCTAACCCTTTCCCCTCACCCTAACCCTTTCCCCTCACCCTAACCCTTTCTCCTCACCCTAACCCTTTCCCCTCACCCTAACCCTTTCCCCTCACCCTAACCCTTTCTCCTCACCCTAACCCTTTCTCCTCACCCTAACCCTTTCTCCTCACCCTAACCCTTTCCCCTAACCCTAAACCTTTCTCCTCACCCTTTCTCCTCACCCTAACCCTTTCCCCTAACCCTTTCTCCTCACCCTAACACTTTCTCCTCACCCTAACACTTTCTCCTCACCCTAACCCTTTCCCCTAACCCTTTCTCCTCACCCTTTCTCCTCACCCTAACCCTTTCTCCTCACCCTTTCTCCTCACCCTCACCCTTTCTCCTCACCCTAACCCTTTCTCCTCACCCTTTCTCCTCACCCTAACCCTTTCTCCTCACCCTTTCTCCTCACCCTAACCCTTTCTCCTCACCCTTTCTTCTCACCCTTTCTCCTCACCCTAACCCTTTCCCCTAACCCTTTCTCCTCACCCTAACCCTTTCTCCTCACCCTTTCTCCTCACCCTAACCCTTTCTCCTCACCCTTTCTCCTCACCCTTTCTCCTTACCCTTTCTCCTCACCCTCACCCTTTCTCCTCACCCTAACCCTTTCTCCTCACCCTTTCTCCTCACCCTTTCCCCTCACCCTTTCTCCTCACCCTTTCTCCTTACCCTTTCTCCTCACCCTAACCCTTTCTCCTCACCCTAACCCTTTCCCCTAACCCTTTCTCCTCACCCTAACCCTTTCTCCTCACCCTAACCCTTTCTCCTCACCCTTTCTCCTCACCCTTTCTCCTCACCCTAACCCTCTCTCCTCACCCTTTCTCCTCACCCTTTCTCCTTACCCTTTCTCCTCACCCTAACCCTCTCTCCTCACCCTAACCCTTTCTCCTCACCCTTTCTCCTCACCCTTTCCCCTCACCCTTTCTCCTCACCCTTTCTCCTTACCCTTTCTCCTCACCCTAACCCTCTCTCCTCACCCTAACCCCTTCTCCTCACCCTAACCCTCTCTCCTCACCCTAACCCTTTCTCCTAACCCTTTCTCCTCACCCTTTCTCCTCACCCTAACCCTTTCTCCTCACCCTTTCTCCTCACCCTAACCATTTCTCCTCACCCTTTCTCCTCACCCTCACCCTCTCTCCTCACCCTAACCCTTTCTCCTCACCCTTTCTCCTCACCCCAACCTTTCTCTCCTCACCCTAACCCTTTCTCCTAACCCTTTCTCCTAACCCTTTCTCCTCACCCTAACCCTCTCTTCCTCACCCTAACCCTCTCTTCCTCCCCCTAACCCTCTCTTCCTCACCCTAACCCTTTCTCCTAACCCTCTCTCCTCACCCTAACCCTCTCTCCTCACTCTAACCCTCTCTCCTCACCCTAACCCTCTCTCCTCACCCTAACCCTCTCTCCTCACCCTAACCCTTTCTCCTTACCCTTTCTCCTCACCCTAACCCTTTCTCCTCACCCTTTCTCCTCACCCTAACCCTCTCTCCTCACCCTCTCTCCTCACCCTAACCCTCTCTTCCTCACCCTAACCCTTTCTCCTCACCCTAACCCTTTCTCATCACCCTTTCTCCTCACCCTAACCCTCTCTCCTCACCCTCTCTCCTCACCCTAACCCTCTCTTCCTCACCCTAACCCTTTCTCCTCACCCTAACCCTTTCTCCTCACCCTAACCCTTTCTCCTCACCCTCTCTCCTCACCCTCACCCTTTCTCCTCACCCTAACCCTCTCTCCTGTCCCTTTCTCCTCACTCTTTCTCCTCACCCTAACCCTCTCTCCTCACCCTTTCGCCTCACCCTCTCTCCTCACACTAACCATTTCTCCTCACCCTAACCCTTTCTCCTCACCCTTTCTCCTCACCCTAACCCTTTCTCCTCACCCTTTCTCCTCACCCTAACCCTTTCTCCTCACCCTTTCTCCTCACCCTAACCCTTTCTCCTCACCCTTTCTCCTCACCCTAACCCTCTCTCCTCACCCTAACCCTTTCTCCTCACCCTTTCTCCTAACCCTTTCTCCTCACCCTAACCCTCTCTCCTCACACTAACCCGCTCTCCTCACCCTAACCCTTTCTCCTAACCTTTTCTCCTCACCCTAACCCTCTCTCCTCACCCTAACCCTTTCTCCTAACCCTTTCTCCTCACCCTTTCTCTAACACATGTAACATGTGTAGGTCCTGACTGATAATGTTTCTGACTGTTAACAGGTCCACCTCCAGAGAAGTCAACAGTTTGAGACCAGCCAGGCCATCAGGTTCAGCTCTCCCTTCAGCCTGCCTGAGAAACCCCTACCTGAGACTGCTACTCTACGGAATACACAGCACGACAAACAGACGCCTGATACACAGAACCCTGATACACAGAACCCTGACACGCCTGATACACAGAACCCCGATACACAGAACCCTGATACGCCTGATACACAGAACCCTGATACACAGAACCCTGACACGCCTGATACACAGAACCCCGATACACAGAACCCTGATACGCCTGATACACAGAACCCTGATACACCTGATACACAACACCCTGATACACCTGACATAAACCCCTCCGCCCCTCCAGTCCCTAAACCTCGCACCCTGCAGCTCCTCATTAGCCCTGCCCATTCTCACCAGTCTGGCCAACCACAGGTCAGCCTGGTCCCCAGGACCGAAAGCCAATCAGGGACACCGCCTGCCTCCATTAGCCAATCGGAAACACTGATGGATACCAAGTCCCGCCATGGGCAGAGAGACGAGAAAGAGGAGGAGGAGGAAGGGCTTGAGGAGGAGTGGCTAGAGGAGGAGGAGTGGGTGGAGGAGGGGCTAGAGGGGAGGCGGGGCAACAGTAGTCATGACGATAATGACAGCATCACGGCGCTATGTGACCAGACAGCCAATAACACGTCGTCTGACGACTTATACTACGAGTGCAACGAATCAGAACCCACAGAATCCTCGCCGGTGGCCAATGGGTTAACAGCAGAGTTGGGCCAGGTTGGCAAGGGTCATCGTCATGGAAATGGGGTCAATGTGATGGCGAGGTTCTCCCAGAGCATGCTGGAACTTCGGCCTCACAGCCAATCAGACGACAGGGGAGTTCTAATGAGCCAATCACAGGACAGAAGGGGTCAACAGACACGCCCTCAGCCACACAGACACATCGGACAGGTGAGACACCCACACCGTGGGTTAATAACCCTCACTAGGAGAGGACCAGATTAGACCTAGGGGTCAACAGACACATCAGACAGGTGGAGACACTGTGGGTTAATAACCCTCACTAGGAGAGGACCAGATTAGACCTAGGGGTCAACAGACACATCAGACAGGTGGAGACACCGTGGGTTAATAACCCTCACTAGGAGAGGACCAGATTAGACCTAGGGGTCAACAGACACATCAGACAGGTGGAGACACCGTGGGTTAATAACCCTCACTAGGAGAGGACCAGATTAGACCTAGGGGTCAACAGACACATCAGACAGGTGGAGACACCGTGGGTTAATAACCCTCACTAGGAGAGGACCAGATTAGACCTAGGGGTCAACAGACACATCAGACAGGTGGAGACACCGTGGGTTAATAACCCTCACTAGGAGAGGACCAGATTAGACCTAGGGGTCAACAGACACATCAGACAGGTGGAGACACCGTGGGTTAATAACCCTCACTAGGAGAGGACCAGATTAGACCTAGGGGTCAACAGACACATCAGACAGGTGGAGACACCGTGGGTTAATAACCCTCACTAGGAGAGGACCAGATTAGACCTAGGGGTCAACAGACACATCAGACAGGTGGAGACACCGTGGGTTAATAACCCTCACTAGGAGGGGACCAGATTAGACCTAGGGGTCAACAGACACATCAGACAGGTGGAGACACCGTGGGTTAATAACCCTCACTAGGAGAGGACCAGATTAGACCTAGGGGTCAACAGACACATCAGACAGGTGGAGACACCGTGGGTTAATAACCCTCACTAGGAGAGGACCAGATTAGACCTAGGGGTCAACAGACACATCAGACAGGTGGAGACACCGTGGGTTAATAACCCTCACTAGGAGAGGACTAGATTAGACCTAGGGGTCAACAGACACATCAGACAGGTGGAGACACCGTGGGTTATTAACCCTCACTAGGAGAGGACCAGATTAGACCTGGGGGTCAACAGACACATCAGACAGGTGGAGACACCGTGGGTTATTAACCCTCACTAGGAGAGGACCAGATTAGACCTAGGGGTCAACAGACACATCAGACAGGTGGAGACACCGTGGGTTAATAACCCTCACTAGGAGAGGACCAGATTAGACCTAGGGGTCAACAGACACATCAGACAGGTGGAGACACCGTGGGTTAATAACCCTCACTAGGAGAGGACCAGATTAGACCTAGGGGTCAACAGACACATCAGACAGGTGGAGACACCGTGGGTTAATAACCCTCACTAGGAGAGGACCAGATTAGACCTAGGGGTCAACAGACACATCAGACAGGTGGAGACACCGTGGGTTAATAACCCTCACTAGGAGAGGACCAGATTAGACCTAGGGGTCAACAGACACATCAGACAGGTGGAGACACCGTGGGTTAATAACCCTCACTAGGAGAGGACCAGATTAGACCTAGGGGTCAACAGACACATCAGACAGGTGGAGACACCGTGGGTTAATAACCCTCACTAGGAGAGGACCAGATTAGACCTAGGGGTCAACAGACACATCAGACAGGTGGAGACACCGTGGGTTAATAACCCTCACTAGGAGAGGACCAGATTAGACCTAGGGGTCAACAGACACATCAGACAGGTGGAGACACCGTGGGTTAATAACCCTCACTAGGAGGGGACCAGATTAGACCTAGGGGTCAACAGACACATCAGACAGGTGGAGACACCGTGGGTTAATAACCCTCACTAGGAGAGGACCAGATTAGACCTAGGGGTCAACAGACACATCAGACAGGTGGAGACACCGTGGGTTAATAACCCTCACTAGGAGAGGACCAGATTAGACCTAGGGGTCAACAGACACATCAGACAGGTGGAGACACCGTGGGTTAATAACCCTCACTAGGAGAGGACTAGATTAGACCTAGGGGTCAACAGACACATCAGACAGGTGGAGACACCGTGGGTTATTAACCCTCACTAGGAGAGGACCAGATTAGACCTGGGGGTCAACAGACACATCAGACAGGTGGAGACACCGTGGGTTATTAACCCTCACTAGGAGAGGACCAGATTAGACCTAGGGGTCAACAGACACATCAGACAGGTGGAGACACCGTGGGTTAATAACCCTCACTAGGAGAGGACCAGATTAGACCTAGGGGTCAACAGACACATCAGACAGGTGGAGACACCGTGGGTTAATAACCCTCACTAGGAGAGGACCAGATTAGACCTAGGGGTCAACAGACACATCAGACAGGTGGAGACACCGTGGGTTAATAACCCTCACTAGGAGAGGACCAGATTAGACCTAGGGGTCAACAGACACATCAGACAGGTGGAGACACCGTGGGTTAATAACCCTCACTAGGAGAGGACCAGATTAGACCTAGGGGTCAACAGACACATCAGACAGGTGGAGACACCGTGGGTTAATAACCCTCACTAGGAGAGGACCAGATTAGACCTAGGGGTCAACAGACACATCAGACAGGTGGAGACACCGTGGGTTAATAACCCTCACTAGGAGAGGACCAGATTAGACCTAGGGGTCAACAGACACATCAGACAGGTGGAGACACCGTGGGTTAATAACCCTCACTAGGAGAGGACCAGATTAGACCTAGGGGTCAACAGACACATCAGACAGGTGGAGACACCGTGGGTTAATAACCCTCACTAGGAGAGGACCAGATTAGACCTAGGGGTCAACAGACACATCAGACAGGTGGAGACACCGTGGGTTAATAACCCTCACTAGGAGAGGACCAGATTAGACCTAGGGGTCAACAGACACATCAGACAGGTGGAGACACCGTGGGTTAATAACCCTCACTAGGAGGGGACCAGATTAGACCTAGGGGTCAACAGACACATCAGACAGGTGGAGACACCGTGGGTTAATAACCCTCACTAGGAGAGGACCAGATTAGACCTAGGGGTCAACAGACACATCAGACAGGTGGAGACACCGTGGGTTAATAACCCTCACTAGGAGAGGACCAGATTAGACCTAGGGGTCAACAGACACATCAGACAGGTGGAGACACCGTGGGTTAATAACCCTCACTAGGAGAGGACCAGATTAGACCTAGGGGTCAACAGACACATCAGACAGGTGGAGACACCGTGGGTTATTAACCCTCACTAGGAGAGGACCAGATTAGACCTGGGGGTCAACAGACACATCAGACAGGTGGAGACACCGTGGGTTATTAACCCTCACTAGGAGAGGACCAGATTAGACCTAGGGGTCAACAGACACATCAGACAGGTGGAGACACCGTGGGTTAATAACCCTCACTAGGAGAGGACCAGATTAGACCTAGGGGTCAACAGACACATCAGACAGGTGGAGACACCGTGGGTTAATAACCCTCACTAGGAGAGGACCAGATTAGACCTAGGGGTCAACAGACACATCAGACAGGTGGAGACACCGTGGGTTAATAACCCTCACTAGGAGAGGACCAGATTAGACCTAGGGGTCAACAGACACATCAGACAGGTGGAGACACCGTGGGTTAATAACCCTCACTAGGAGAGGACCAGATTAGACCTAGGGGTCAACAGACACATCAGACAGGTGGAGACACCGTGGGTTAATAACCCTCACTAGGAGAGGACCAGATTAGACCTAGGGGTCAACAGACACATCAGACAGGTGGAGACACCGTGGGTTAATAACCCTCACTAGGAGAGGACCAGATTAGACCTAGGGGTCAACAGACACATCAGACAGGTGGAGACACCGTGGGTTAATAACCCTCACTAGGAGAGGACCAGATTAGACCTAGGGGTCAACAGACACATCAGACAGGTGGAGACACCGTGGGTTAATAACCCTCACTAGGAGAGGACCAGATTAGACCTAGGGGTCAACAGACACATCAGACAGGTGGAGACACCGTGGGTTAATAACCCTCACTAGGAGGGGACCAGATTAGACCTAGGGGTCAACAGACACATCAGACAGGTGGAGACACCGTGGGTTAATAACCCTCACTAGGAGAGGACCAGATTAGACCTAGGGGTCAACAGACACATCAGACAGGTGGAGACACCGTGGGTTAATAACCCTCACTAGGAGAGGACCAGATTAGACCTAGGGGTCAACAGACACATCAGACAGGTGGAGACACCGTGGGTTAATAACCCTCACTAGGAGAGGACTAGATTAGACCTAGGGGTCAACAGACACATCAGACAGGTGGAGACACCGTGGGTTATTAACCCTCACTAGGAGAGGACCAGATTAGACCTGGGGGTCAACAGACACATCAGACAGGTGGAGACACCGTGGGTTATTAACCCTCACTAGGAGAGGACCAGATTAGACCTAGGGGTCAACAGACACATCAGACAGGTGGAGACACCGTGGGTTAATAACCCTCACTAGGAGAGGACCAGATTAGACCTAGGGGTCAACAGACACATCAGACAGGTGGAGACACCGTGGGTTAATAACCCTCACTAGGAGAGGACTAGATTAGACCTAGGGGTCAACAGACACATCAGACAGGTGGAGACACCGTGGGTTAATAACCCTCACTAGGAGAGGACCAGATTAGACCTAGGGGTCAACAGACACATCAGACAGGTGGAGACACCGTGGGTTAATAACCCTCACTAGGAGAGGACCAGATTAGACCTAGGGGTCAACAGACACATCAGACAGGTGGAGACACCGTGGGTTAATAACCCTCACTAGGAGAGGACCAGATTAGACCTAGGGGTCAACAGACACATCAGACAGGTGGAGACACCGTGGGTTAATAACCCTCACTAGGAGAGGACCAGATTAGACCTAGGGGTCAACAGACACATCAGACAGGTGGAGACACCGTGGGTTAATAACCCTCACTAGGAGAGGACCAGATTAGACCTAGGGGTCAACAGACACATCAGACAGGTGGAGACACCGTGGGTTAATAACCCTCACTAGGAGAGGACCAGATTAGACCTAGGGGTCAACAGACACATCAGACAGGTGGAGACACCGTGGGTTAATAACCCTCACTAGGAGAGGACCAGATTAGACCTAGGGGTCAACAGACACATCAGACAGGTGGAGACACCGTGGGTTAATAACCCTCACTAGGAGAGGACCAGATTAGACCTAGGGGTCAACAGACACATCAGACAGGTGGAGACACCGTGGGTTAATCTGTGCTCTGTGTTAATTAAATCTTATTGAAAGTTTAAAGGAAGTTATTGAAAAACCTCCAAATAACCACGCTGAATCACAACTGGCCGTGATCGGCCCTGTGCAGTCCGGGTTTTGGCTGGTGTAGGCCGTGATTGGCCCTGCGCCGTCCGGGTTTTGGCTGGTGTAGGCCGTGATTGGACCCTGCGCCGTCCGGGTTTGGCTGGTGTAGGCCGTGATTGGCCCTGCGCCGTCCGGGTTTGGCTGGTGTAAGCCGTGATTGGCCCAGCGCCGTCCGGGTTTGGCTGGTGTAGGCCGTGATTGTAAATAACAATTTGTTCTTAGCTGACTTGCCTAGTTAAATAAATTAATGGATAGAGATACATGGTCTTCGCATACTGAGACAGAGGAGCACTGTTTTGCCTAGTTAAATAAAGAGATACACATACTGAGACAGAGGAGCACTGTTTTGCCTAGTTAAATAAAGAGATACACATACTGAGACAGAGGAGCACTGTTTTGCCTAGTTAAATAAAGAGATACACATGCTGAGACAGAGGAGCACTGTTTTGCCTAGTTAAATAAAGAGATACACATACTGAGACAGAGGAGCACTGTTTTGCCTAGTTAAATAAAGAGATACACATGCTGAGACAGAGGAGCACTGTTTTGCCTAGTTAAATAAAGAGATACATATACTGAGACAGAGGAGCACTGTTTTGCCTAGTTAAATAAAGAGATACACATACTGAGACAGGGGAGCACTGTTTTGCTCAGATCTCCGGTTATATCGTTGGTTCCTTGGAGGTTGTGGAAATGAACCTGTTTTTGTTTCCAATTGGTTCTCTGAACGAAGCCATACGTTTCCTGACCAGTAAAACTAAACGTGTTTGAATGATTCTGAGAAGGAAGAGAACATTTAGCCTGTTCTGGGAACTAAAATGTTTAGGTTGCAGGGAGGTTCTGAGAATGTTTAGGATGCAGGGAGGTTCTGAGAATGTTTAGGATGCAGGGAGGTTCTGAGAACGTTTAGGATGCAGGGAGGTTCTGAGAATGTTTAGGATGCAGGGAGGTTCTGAGAATGTTTAGGTTGCAGGGAGGTTCTGAGAATGTTTAGGATGCAGGGAGGTTCTGAGAATGTTTAGGATGCAGGGAGGTTCTGAGAACGTTTAGGATGCAGGGAGGTTCTGAGAATGTTTAGGATGCAGGGAGGTTCTGAGAATGTTTAGGATGCAGGGAGGTTCTGAGAATGTTTAGGATGCCGGGAGGTTCTGAGAATGTTTAGGATGCAGGGAGGTTCTGAGAACGTTTAGGATGCAGGGAGGTTCTGAGAACGTTTAGGATGCAGGGAGGTTCTGAGAATGTTTAGGATGCAGGGAGGTTCTGAGAATGTTTAGGTTGCAGGGATGTTCTGAGAACGTTTTATTATGGTTCTGAGAATGTTTTCTTCTGAGGTTTTCTGTTCTTAGAACGTCAATAAATTATTGGTTAGTTACAAAGAAAAAGCCATATCTCTGTCCAGTGTCTGTTGTTTTGCCCATCTTAATCTTTTCTTTTTATTGGCCAGTCTGAGATATGGCTTTTTCTTTGTAACTCTGTCTAGAAGGCCAGCATCCCGGAGTTGCCTCTTCACTGTTGACGTTGAGACTGGTGTTTTGCGGGTACTATTTAATGAAGCTGCCAGTTGAGGACTTGTGAGGCGTCTGTCTCTCAAACTAGACACTCTAATGTACTTGTCCTCTTGCTCAGTTGTGCACCGGGGCCTCCCACTCCTCTTTCTATTCTGGTTAGAGCCAGTTTGCTCTGTTCTGTGAAGGGAGTAGCGTTGTCCGAGATCTTCAGTTTCTGGCCATTTCTCACATGGAACAGCCTTCATTTCTCACATGGAACAGCCTTCATTTCTCACATGGAACAGCCTTCATTTCTCACATGGAACAGCCTTCATTTCTCACATGGAACAGCCTTCATTTCTCACATGGAACAGCCTTCATTTCTCACATGGAACAGCCTTCATTTCTCACATGGAACAGCCTTCATTTCTCAGAACAAGAATAGACTGACGAGTTTCTGGCCATTTCTCACATGGAACAGCCTTCATTTCTCAGAACAAGAATAGACTGACGAGTTTCTGGCCATTTCTCACATGGAACAGCCTTCATTTCTCAGAACAAGAATAGACTGACGAGTTTCTGGCCATTTCTCACATGGAACAGCCTTCATTTCTCACAACAAGAATAGACTGACGAGTTTCTGGCCATTTCTCACATGGAACAGCCTTCATTTCTCACAACAAGAATAGACTGACGAGTTTCAGAAGAAAGTTATTTGTTTCTGGCCATTTTGAGTCTGTAATCGAACCCACAAATGCTGATGCTCCAGATACTCAACTAGTCTAAATAAGGCCAGTTTTATTGCTTTTTTAATCAGAACAACAGTTTTCAGCCGTGCTAACATAATTGCAAAAGGGTTTTCTAATGATCAATTAGCCTTTTAAAATGATACACTTGGATTAGCTAAAACATTTCTAAGTGACCCCAAACTTTTGAACGGAAGTGTATATCCAGTGGAGAGAAAAAAACTGTCCTGAGCAGGAAACTCTGAGGGCCCGGAATAGGCTGATTGATACAATGTTGCACTTCACTAGCCACAGTGTTGGTCCAGCCCAAGTGATGATTTGATACAATGTTTCACATCACTATCCACAGTGTTGGTCCAGCCCAAGTGATGATTTGATACAATGTTGCACATCACTATCCACAGTGTTGGTCCAGCCCAAGTGATGATTTGATACAATGTTGCACATCACTATCCACAGTGTTGGTCCAGCCCAAGTGATGATTTGATACAATGTTGCACATCACTATCCACAGTGTTGGTCCAGCCCAAGTGAGGATTTGATACAATGTTGCACATCACTAGCCACAGTGTTGGTCCAGCCCAAGTGATGATTTGATACAATGTTGCACATCACTATCCACAGTGTTGGTCCAGCCCAAGTGATGATTTGATACAATGTTGCACATCACTATCCACAGTGTTGGTCCAGCCCAAGTGATGATTTGATACAATGTTGCACATCACTATCCACAGTGTTGGTCCAGCTCAAGTGATGATTTGATACAATGTTGCACATCACTATCCACAGTGTTGGTCCAGCCCAAGTGATGATTTGATACAATGTTGCACATCACTATCCACAGTGTTGGTCCAGTCCAAGTGATGATTTGATACAATGTTGCACATCACTATCCACAGTGTTGGTCCAGCCCAAGTGATGATTTGATACAATGTTGCACATCACTAGCAATAGCTCAACTCAAGACAGATGGAAAGGGAGGCAGACAGACGGAGTAGATACTACTGTTTTTATTTGTTGACTTCAGGTTCTACTGTATTTTACTAGTTGATGATGGAAGTTCTAGGTCTACTGTATTTTACTAGTTGATGATGGAAGTTCTAGGTCTACTGTAATTTACTAGTTGATGATGGAAGGTCTAGGTCTACTGTATTTTACTAGTTGATGGAAGGTCTAGGTCTACTGTATTTTACTAGTTGATGATGGAAGGTCTACTGTATTTTACTAGTTGATGATGGAAGGTCTACTGTATTTTACTAGTTGATGATGGAAGTTCTAGGTCTACTGTATTTTACTAGTTGATGATGGAAGGTCTACTGTATTTTACTAGTTGATGATGGAAGGTCTAGGTCTACTGTATTTTACAAGTTGATGGAAGTTCTAGGTCTACTGTATTTTACTAGTTGATGATGGAAGTTCTAGGTCTACTGTATTTTACTAGTTGATACCTGGGTACAGAGGGCTGGGTGTTACCTGGGTACAGAGGGTTGGGTGTTACCTGGGTACAGAGGGTTGGGTGTTACCTGGGTACAGAGGGCTGGGTGTTACCTGGGTACAGAGGGCTGTGTGTTACCTGGGTACAGAGCTCTGCTGATCATGCCTGGAAGTATGATGAATATGAATGGTAACATCTTGAGGTAGGACGCCAGGATAGAAGCTCCTTTGGCATGAGACAGGTTCTTAGCTGACAGGGACCTCTGCACGATGACCTAAACACACACAGACACACACACACACACACACACGAATGTTTGAGAAAATAAAGAGTGTCTTCATGACCAATAGAAACAGTCCTGTGTAATAACTGTCTGGACGTTAACTGAACGGTGACATAAGTCAGGCAGTATGGGTCAGGGTCAGGGCAGTGTGTTAGTATGTAGATCTAACTGTAGTCAGGCAGTATGGATCAGGGCAGTGTGTTAGTATGTAGATCTAACTGTAGTCAGGCAGTATGGGTCAGGGTGTTAGTATGTAGATCTAACTGTAGTCAGGCAGTATGGGTCAGGGTCAGGGCAGTGTGTTAGTATGTAGATCTAACTGTAGTCAGGCAGTATGGGTCAGGGCAGTGTGTTAGTATGTAGATCTAACTGTAGTCAGGCAGTATGGGTCAGGGCAGTGTGTTAGTATGTAGATCTAACTGTAGTCAGGCAGTATGGGTCAGGGCAGGGTGTTAGTATGTAGATCTAACTGTAGTCAGGCAGTATGGGTCAGGGTCAGAGCAGTGTGTTAGTATGTAGATCTAACTGTAGTCAGGCAGTATGGATCAGGGCAGTGTGTTAGTATGTAGATCTAACTGTAGTCAGGCAGTATGGGTCAGGGCAGGGTGTTAGTATGTAGATCTAACTGTAGTCAGGCAGTATGGGTCAGGGCAGTGTGTTAGTATGTAGATCTAACTGTAGTCAGGCAGTATGGGTCAGGGTCAGGACAGTGTGTTAGTATGTAGATCTAACTGTAGTCAGGCAGTATGGGTCAGGGTCAGGACAGTGTGTTAGTATGTAGATCTAACTGTAGTCAGGCAGTATGGGTCAGGGCAGTGTGTTAGTATGTAGATCTAACTGTAGTCAGGCAGTATGGGTCAGGGCAGTGTGTTAGTATGTAGATCTAACTGTAGTCAGGCAGTATGGGTCAGGGTCAGGACAGTGTGTTAGTATGTAGATCTAACTGTAGTCAGGCAGTATGGGTCAGGACAGTGTGTTAGTATGTAGATCTAACTGTAGTCAGGCAGTATGGGTCAGGGCAGGGTGTTAGTATGTAGATCTAACTGTAGTCAGGCAGTATGGGTCAGGGTCAGGGCAGTGTGTTAGTATGTAGATCTAACTGTAGTCAGGCAGTATGGGTCAGGGTCAGGACAGTGTGTTAGTATGTAGATCTAACTGTAGTCAGGCAGTATGGGTCAGGGCAGTGTGTTAGTATGTAGATCTAACTGTAGTCAGGCAGTATGGGTCAGGGCAGTGTGTTAGTATGTAGATCTAACTGTAGTCAGGCAGTATGGGTCAGGGTAGTGTGTTAGTATGTAGATCTAACTGTAGTCAGGCAGTATGGGTCAGGGTCAGGGCAGTGTGTTAGTATGTAGATCTAACTGTAGTCAGGCAGTATGGGTCAGGGTCAGGGCAGGGTGTTAGTATGTAGATCTAACTGTAGTCAGGCAGTATGGGTCAGGGTCAGGGCAGTGTGTTAGTATGTAGATCTAACTGTAGTCAGGCAGTATGGGTCAGGGTCAGGACAGTGTGTTAGTATGTAGATCTAACTGTAGTCAGGCAGTATGGGTCAGGGTCAGGGCAGTGTGTTAGTATGTAGATCTAACTGTAGTCAGGCAGTATGGATCAGGGTCAGGGCAGTGTGTTAGTATGTAGATCTAACTGTAGTCAGGCAGTATGGGTCAGGGTCAGGACAGTGTGTTAGTATGTAGATCTAACTGTAGTCAGGCAGTATGGGTCAGGGTCAGGGCAGTGTGTTAGTATGTAGATCTAACTGTAGTCAGGCAGTATGGATCAGGGTCAGGGCAGTGTGTTAGTATGTAGATCTAACTGTAGTCAGGCAGTATGGGTCAGGGCAGTGTGTTAGTATGTAGATCTAACTGTAGTCAGGCAGTATGGGTCAGGGTCAGGGCAGTGTGTTAGTATGTAGATCTAACTGTAGTCAGGCAGTATGGGTCAGGGCAGTGTGTTAGTATGTAGATCTAACTGTAGTCAGGCAGTATGGGTCAGGGTCAGGGCAGTGTGTTAGTATG
Source organism: Oncorhynchus mykiss (assembly GCF_013265735.2). Classification (NCBI taxonomy): domain Eukaryota; kingdom Metazoa; phylum Chordata; class Actinopteri; order Salmoniformes; family Salmonidae; genus Oncorhynchus; species Oncorhynchus mykiss. Next base: position 95,056 of record NW_023493724.1, on the reverse strand, counting down.
TAGATCTAACTGTAGTCAGGCAGTATGGGTCAGGACAGTGTGTTAGTATGTAGATCTAATTGTAGTCAGGCAGTATGGGTCAGGGCAGGGTGTTAGTATGTAGATCTAACTGTAGTCAGGCAGTATGGGTCAGGGTCAGGGCAGTGTGTTAGTATGTAGATCTAACTGTAGTCAGGCAGTATGGGTCAGGGTCAGGGCAGTGTGTTAGTATGTAGATCTAACTGTAGTCAGGCAGTATGGGTCAGGGTCAGGACAGTGTGTTAGTATGTAGATCTAACTGTAGTCAGGCAGTATGGGTCAGGGCAGGGTGTTAGTATGTAGATCTAACTGTAGTCAGGCAGTATGGGTCAGGGTCAGGGCAGTGTGTTAGTATGTAGATCTAACTGTAGTCAGGCAGTATGGGTCAGGGTCAGGGCAGTGTGTTAGTATGTAGATCTAACTGTAGTCAGGTAGTATGGGTCAGGGCAGGGTGTTAGTATGTAGATCTAACTGTAGTCAGGCAGTATGGGTCAGGGCAGTGTGTTAGTATGTAGATCTAACTGTAGTCAGGCAGTATGGGTCAGGACAGGGTGTTAGTATGTAGATCTAACTGTAGTCAGGCAGTATGGGTCAGGGCAGTGTGTTAGTATGTAGATCTAACTGTAGTCAGGCAGTATGGGTCAGGACAGGGTGTTAGTATGTAGATCTAACTGTAGTCAGGCAGTATGGGTCAGGGTCAGGGCAGGGTGTTAGTATGTAGATCTAACTGTAGTCAGGCAGTATGGGTCAGGGCAGTGTGTTAGTATGTAGATCTAACTGTAGTCAGGCAGTATGGGTCAGGGCAGTGTGTTAGTATGTAGATCTAACTGTAGTCAGGCAGTATGGGTCAGGGTCAGGGCAGGGTGTTAGTATGTAGATCTAACTGTAGTCAGGCAGTATGGGTCAGGGTCAGGGCAGGGTGTTAGTATGTAGATCTAACTGTAGTCAGGCAGTATGGGTCAGGGCAGTGTGTTAGTATGTAGATCTAACTGTAGTCAGGCAGTATGGGTCAGGGCAGTGTGTTAGTATGTAGATCTAACTGTAGTCAGGCAGTATGGGTCAGGGCAGTGTGTTAGTATGTAGATCTAACTGTAGTCAGGCAGTATGGGTCAGGGTCAGGGCAGTGTGTTAGTATGTAGATCTAACTGTAGTCAGGCAGTATGGGTCAGGGCAGTGTGTTAGTATGTAGATCTAACTGTAGTCAGGCAGTATGGGTCAGGGTCAGGACAGTGTGTTAGTATGTAGATCTAACTGTAGTCAGGCAGTATGGGTCAGGGTCAGGGCAGTGTGTTAGTATGTAGATCTAACTGTAGTCAGGCAGTATGGGTCAGGGTCAGGGCAGGGTGTTAGTATGTAGATCTAACTGTAGTCAGGCAGTATGGGTCAGGACAGGGTGTTAGTATGTAGATCTAACTGTAGTCAGGCAGTATGGGTCAGGGTCAGGGCAGGGTGTTAGTATGTAGATCTAACTGTAGTCAGGCAGTATGGGTCAGGGCAGTGTGTTAGTATGTAGATCTAACTGTAGTCAGGCAGTATGGGTCAGGGCAGTGTGTTAGTATGTAGATCTAACTGTAGTCAGGCAGTATGGGTCAGGGTCAGGGCAGGGTGTTAGTATGTAGATCTAACTGTAGTCAGGCAGTATGGGTCAGGGTCAGGGCAGGGTGTTAGTATGTAGATCTAACTGTAGTCAGGCAGTATGGGTCAGGGCAGTGTGTTAGTATGTAGATCTAACTGTAGTCAGGCAGTATGGGTCAGGGCAGTGTGTTAGTATGTAGATCTAACTGTAGTCAGGCAGTATGGGTCAGGGCAGTGTGTTAGTATGTAGATCTAACTGTAGTCAGGCAGTATGGGTCAGGGTCAGGGCAGTGTGTTAGTATGTAGATCTAACTGTAGTCAGGCAGTATGGGTCAGGGCAGTGTGTTAGTATGTAGATCTAACTGTAGTCAGGCAGTATGGGTCAGGGTCAGGACAGTGTGTTAGTATGTAGATCTAACTGTAGTCAGGCAGTATGGGTCAGGGTCAGGGCAGTGTGTTAGTATGTAGATCTAACTGTAGTCAGGCAGTATGGGTCAGGGTCAGGGCAGGGTGTTAGTATGTAGATCTAACTGTAGTCAGGCAGTATGGGTCAGGGTCAGGGCAGTGTGTTAGTATGTAGATCTAACTGTAGTCAGGCAGTATGGGTCAGGACAGTGTGTTAGTATGTAGATCTAACTGTAGTCAGGCAGTATGGGTCAGGGCAGGGTGTTAGTATGTAGATCTAACTGTAGTCAGGCAGTATGGGTCAGGGTCAGGGCAGTGTGTTAGTATGTAGATCTAACTGTAGTCAGGCAGTATGGGTCAGGGTCAGGGCAGTGTGTTAGTATGTAGATCTAACTGTAGTCAGGCAGTATGGGTCAGGGCAGTGTGTTAGTATGTAGATCTAACTGTAGTCAGGCAGTATGGGTCAGGGCAGTGTGTTAGTATGTAGATCTAACTGTAGTCAGGCAGTATGGGTCAGGGTCAGGACAGTGTGTTAGTATGTAGATCTAACTGTAGTCAGGCAGTATGGGTCAGGGTCAGGGCAGTGTGTTAGTATGTAGATCTAACTGTAGTCAGGCAGTATGGGTCAGGGTCAGGGCAGGGTGTTAGTATGTAGATCTAACTGTAGTCAGGCAGTATGGGTCAGGACAGTGTGTTAGTATGTAGATCTAACTGTAGTCAGGCAGTATGGGTCAGGGCAGGGTGTTAGTATGTAGATCTAACTGTAGTCAGGCAGTATGGGTCAGGGTCAGGGCAGTGTGTTAGTATGTAGATCTAACTGTAGTCAGGCAGTATGGGTCAGGGTCAGGGCAGTGTGTTAGTATGTAGATCTAACTGTAGTCAGGCAGTATGGGTCAGGGCAGTGTGTTAGTATGTAGATCTAACTGTAGTCAGGCAGTATGGGTCAGGGTCAGGGCAGTGTGTTAGTATGTAGATCTAACTGTAGTCAGGCAGTATGGGTCAGGGTCAGGACAGTGTGTTAGTATGTAGATCTAACTGTAGTCAGGCAGTATGGGTCAGGGTCAGGGCAGTGTGTTAGTATGTAGATCTAACTGTAGTCAGGCAGTATGGGTCAGGGTCAGGGCAGGGTGTTAGTATGTAGATCTAACTGTAGTCAGGCAGTATGGGTCAGGGCAGTGTGTTAGTATGTAGATCTAACTGTAGTCAGGCAGTATGGGTCAGGGCAGTGTGTTAGTATGTAGATCTAACTGTAGTCAGGCAGTATGGGTCAGGGTCAGGGCAGTGTGTTAGTATGTAGATCTAACTGTAGTCAGGCAGTATGGGTCAGGGCAGTGTGTTAGTATGTAGATCTAACTGTAGTCAGGCAGTATGGGTCAGGGCAGAGTTTTAGTATGTAGATCTAACTGTAGTCAGGCAGTATGGGTCAGGGCAGTGTGTTAGTATGTAGATCTAACTGTAGTCAGGCAGTATGGGTCAGGGCAGTGTGTTAGTATGTAGATCTAACTGTAGTCAGGCAGTATGGGTCAGGGTCAGAGCAGTGTGTTAGTATGTAGATCTAACTGTAGTCAGGCAGTATGGGTCAGGGTCAGGGCAGTGTGTTAGTATGTAGATCTAACTGTAGTCAGGCAGTATGGGTCAGGGTCAGGGCAGTGTGTTAGTATGTAGATCTAACTGTAGTCAGGCAGTATGGGTCAGGGTCAGAGCAGTGTGTTAGTATGTAGATCTAACTGTAGTCAGGCAGTATGGGTCAGGGTCAGGGCAGGGTGTTAGTATGTAGATCTAACTGTAGTCAGGCAGTATGGGTCAGGGTCAGGGCAGTGTGTTAGTATGTAGATCTAACTGTAGTCAGGCAGTATGGGTCAGGGTCAGGGCAGTGTGTTAGTATGTAGATCTAACTGTAGTCAGGCAGTATGGGTCAGGGTCAGGGCAGTGTGTTAGTATGTAGATCTAACTGTAGTCAGGCAGTATGGGTCAGGGTCAGGGCAGTGTGTTAGTATGTAGATCTAACTGTAGTCAGGCAGTATGGGTCAGGTTAGTGTGTTAGTATGTAGATCTAACTGTAGTCAGGCAGTATGGGTCAGGGCAGTGTGCTAGTATGTAGATCTAACTGTAGTCAGGCGGTATGGGTCAGGGTCAGGGCAGTGTGTTAGTATGTAGATCTAACTGTAGTCAGGCAGTATGGGTCAGGGCAGTGTGTTAGTATGTAGATCTAACTGTAGTCAGGCAGTATGGGTCAGGGCAGAGTTTTAGTATGTAGATCTAACTGTAGTCAGGCAGTATGGGTCAGGGCAGTGTGTTAGTATGTAGATCTAACTGTAGTCAGGCAGTATGGGTCAGGGCAGTGTGTTAGTATGTAGATCTAACTGTAGTCAGGCAGTATGGGTCAGGGTCAGAGCAGTGTGTTAGTATGTAGATCTAACTGTAGTCAGGCAGTATGGGTCAGGGCAGGGTGTTAGTATGTAGATCTAACTGTAGTCAGGCAGTATGGGTCAGGGCAGGGTGTTAGTATGTAGATCTAACTGTAGTCAGGCAGTATGGGTCAGGGCAGTGTGTTAGTATGTAGATCTAACTGTAGTCAGGCAGTATGGGTCAGGGTCAGGGCAGGGTGTTAGTATGTAGATCTAACTGTAGTCAGGCAGTATGGGTCAGGGTCAGGGCAGTGTGTTAGTATGTAGATCTAACTGTAGTCAGGTAGTATGGGTCAGGGCAGTGTGTTAGTATGTAGATCTAACTGTAGTCAGGCAGTATGGGTCAGGGTCAGGGCAGTGTGTTAGTATGTAGATCTAACTGTAGTCAGGCAGTATGGGTCAGGGCAGGGTGTTAGTATGTAGATCTAACTGTAGTCAGGCAGTATGGGTCAGGGTCAGGGCAGTGTGTTAGTATGTAGATCTAACTGTAGTCAGGCAGTATGGGTCAGGGTCAGGGCAGGGTGTTAGTATGTAGATCTAACTGTAGTCAGGCAGTATGGATCAGGGTCAGGGCAGTGTGTTAGTATGTAGATCTAACTGTAGTCAGGCAGTATGGGTCAGGGCAGGGTGTTAGTATGTAGATCTAACTGTAGTCAGGCAGTATGGGTCAGGGTCAGGGCAGTGTGTTAGTATGTAGATCTAACTGTAGTCAGGCAGTATGGGTCAGGGTCAGGGCAGGGTGTTAGTATGTAGATCTAACTGTAGTCAGGCAGTATGGGTCAGGGCAGGGTGTTAGTATGTAGATCTAACTGTAGTCAGGCAGTATGGGTCAGGGCAGTGTGTTAGTATGTAGATCTAACTGTAGTCAGGCAGTATGGGTCAGGGCAGTGTGTTAGTATGTAGATCTAACTGTAGTCAGGCAGTATGGGTCAGGGCAGTGTGTTAGTATGTAGATCTAACTGTAGTCAGGCAGTATGGGTCAGGGTCAGGGCAGGGTGTTAGTATGTAGATCTAACTGTAGTCAGGCAGTATGGGTCAGGGCAGTGTGTTAGTATGTAGATCTAACTGTAGTCAGGCAGTATGGGTCAGGGCAGGGTGTTAGTATGTAGATCTAACTGTAGTCAGGCAGTATGGGTCAGGGCAGGGTGTTAGTATGTAGATCTAACTGTAGTCAGGCAGTATGGGTCAGGGCAGGGTGTTAGTATGTAGATCTAACTGTAGTCAGGCAGTATGGGTCAGGGTCAGGGCAGTGTGTTAGTATGTAGATCTAACTGTAGTCAGGCAGTATGGGTCAGGGCAGTGTGTTAGTATGTAGATCTAACTGTAGTCAGGCAGTATGGGTCAGGGCAGTGTGTTAGTATGTAGATCTAACTGTAGTCAGGCAGTATGGGTCAGGGTCAGGGCAGGGTGTTAGTATGTAGATCTAACTGTAGTCAGGTAGTATGGGTCAGGGCAGGGTGTTAGTATGTAGATCTAACTGTAGTCAGGCAGTATGGGTCAGGGCAGTGTGTTAGTATGTAGATCTAACTGTAGTCAGGCAGTATGGGTCAGGGTCAGGGCAGTGTGTTAGTATGTAGATCTAACTGTAGTCAGGCAGTATGGGTCAGGGTCAGGGCAGGGTGTTAGTATGTAGATCTAACTGTAGTCAGGCAGTATGGGTCAGGGCAGTGTGTTAGTATGTAGATCTAACTGTAGTCAGGCAGTATGGGTCAGGGCAGGGTGTTAGTATGTAGATCTAACTGTAGTCAGGCAGTATGGGTCAGGGCAGTGTGTTAGTATGTAGATCTAACTGTAGTCAGGCAGTATGGGTCAGGGCAGTGTGTTAGTATGTAGATCTAACTGTAGTCAGGCAGTATGGGTCAGGGTCAGGGCAGGGTGTTAGTATGTAGATCTAACTGTAGTCAGGCAGTATGGGTCAGGGTCAGGGCAGTGTGTTAGTATGTAGATCTAACTGTAGTCAGGCAGTATGGGTCAGGGCAGTGTGTTAGTATGTAGATCTAACTGTAGTTAGGCAGTATGGGTCAGGGTCAGGGCAGTGTGTTAGTATGTAGATCTAACTGTAGTCAGGCAGTATGGGTCAGGGCAGTGTGTTAGTATGTAGATCTAACTGTAGTCAGGCAGTATGGGTCAGGGTCAGGGCAGTGTGTTAGTATGTAGATCTAACTGTAGTCAGGCAGTATGGGTCAGGGCAGTGTGTTAGTATGTAGATCTAACTGTAGTCAGGCAGTATGGGTCAGGGTCAGGGCAGTGTGTTAGTATGTAGATCTAACTGTAGTCAGGCAGTATGGGTCAGGGTCAGGGCAGTGTGTTAGTATGTAGATCTAACTGTAGTCAGGCAGTATGGGTCAGGGTCAGGGCAGGGTGTTAGTATGTAGATCTAACTGTAGTCAGGCAGTATGGGTCAGGGTCAGGGCAGTGTGTTAGTATGTAGATCTAACTGTAGTCAGGCAGTATGGGTCAGGGCAGTGTGTTAGTATGTAGATCTAACTGTAGTCAGGCAGTATGGGTCAGGGCAGGGTGTTAGTATGTAGATCTAACTGTAGTCAGGCAGTATGGGTCAGGGTCAGGACAGTGTGTTAGTATGTAGATCTAACTGTAGTCAGGCAGTATGGGTCAGGGTCAGGACAGTGTGTTAGTATGTAGATCTAACTGTAGTCAGGCAGTATGGGTCAGGGTCAGGGCAGTGTGTTAGTATGTAGATCTAACTGTAGTCAGGCAGTATGGGTCAGGGCAGGGTGTTAGTATGTAGATCTAACTGTAGTCAGGCAGTATGGGTCAGGGTCAGGGCAGTGTGTTAGTATGTAGATCTAACTGTAGTCAGGCAGTATGGGTCAGGGCAGTGTGTTAGTATGTAGATCTAACTGTAGTCAGGCAGTATGGGTCAGGGCAGTGTGTTAGTATGTAGATCTAACTGTAGTCAGACAGTATGGGTCAGGGTCAGGGCAGTGTGTTAGTATGTAGATCTAACTGTAGTCAGGCAGTATGGGTCAGGGTCAGGGCAGTGTGTTAGTATGTAGATCTAACTGTAGTCAGGCAGTATGGGTCAGGGCAGTGTGTTAGTATGTAGATCTAACTGTAGTCAGGCAGTATGGGTCAGGGCAGGGTGTTAGTATGTAGATCTAACTGTAGTCAGGCAGTATGGGTCAGGGCAGTGTGTTAGTATGTAGATCTAACTGTAGTCAGGCAGTATGGGTCAGGGTCAGGGCAGTGTGTTAGTATGTAGATCTAACTGTAGTCAGGCAGTATGGGTCAGGGCAGTGTGTTAGTATGTAGATCTAACTGTAGTCAGGCAGTATGGGTCAGGGCAGGGTGTTAGTATGTAGATCTAACTGTAGTCAGGCAGTATGGGTCAGGGTCAGGGCAGTGTGTTAGTATGTAGATCTAACTGTAGTCAGGCAGTATGGGTCAGGGTCAGGGCAGGGTGTTAGTATGTAGATCTAACTGTAGTCAGGCAGTATGGGTCAGGGTCAGGGCAGGGTGTTAGTATGTAGATCTAACTGTAGTCAGGCAGTATGGGTCAGGGTCAGGGCAGTGTGTTAGTATGTAGATCTAACTGTAGTCAGGCAGTATGGGTCAGGGCAGTGTGTTAGTATGTAGATCTAACTGTAGTCAGGCAGTATGGGTCAGGGCAGTGTGTTAGTATGTAGATCTAACTGTAGTCAGGCAGTATGGGTCAGGGCAGTGTGTTAGTATGTAGATCTAACTGTAGTCAGGCAGTATGGGTCAGGGTCAGGGCAGGGTGTTAGTATGTAGATCTAACTGTAGTCAGGCAGTATGGGTCAGGGTCAGGGCAGTGTGTTCGTATGTAGATCTAACTGTAGTCAGGCAGTATGGGTCAGGGCAGTGTGTTAGTATGTAGATCTAACTGTAGTCAGGCAGTATGGGTCAGGGCAGTGTGTTAGTATGTAGATCTAACTGTAGTCAGGCAGTATGGATCAGGGTCAGGGCAGTGTGTTAGTATGTAGATCTAACTGTAGTCAGGCAGTATGGGTCAGGGTCAGGGCAGTGTGTTAGTATGTAGATCTAACTGTAGTCAGGCAGTATGGGTCAGGGCAGGGTGTTAGTATGTAGATCTAACTGTAGTCAGGCAGTATGGGTCAGGGCAGTGTGTTAGTATGTAGATCTAACTGTAGTCAGGCAGTATGGGTCAGGGTCAGGGCAGTGTGTTAGTATGTAGATCTAACTGTAGTCAGGCAGTATGGGTCAGGGTCAGGGCAGTGTGTTAGTATGTAGATCTAACTGTAGTCAGGCAGTATGGGTCAGGACAGTGTGTTAGTATGTAGATCTAACTGTAGTCAGGTAGTATGGGTCAGGGTCAGGACAGTGTGTTAGTATGTAGATCTAACTGTAGTCAGGCAGTATGGATCAGGGTCAGGGCAGTGTGTTAGTATGTAGATCTAACTGTAGTCAGGCAGTATGGGTCAGGGCAGTGTGTTAGTATGTAGATCTAACTGTAGTCAGGCAGTATGGGTCAGGGCAGTGTGTTAGTATGTAGATCTAACTGTAGTCAGGCAGTATGGGTCAGGGTCAGGACAGTGTTAGTATGTAGATCTAACTGTAGTCAGGCAGTATGGGTCAGGGCAGGGTGTTAGTATGTAGATCTAACTGTAGTCAGGCAGTATGGGTCAGGGCAGGGTGTTAGTATGTAGATCTAACTGTAGTCAGGCAGTATGGGTCAGGGTCAGGGCAGTGTGTTAGTATGTAGATCTAACTGTAGTCAGGCAGTATGGGTCAGGGTCAGGGCAGTGTGTTAGTATGTAGATCTAACTGTAGTCAGGCAGTATGGGTCAGGGCAGGGTGTTAGTATGTAGATCTAACTGTAGTCAGGCAGTATGGGTCAGGGCAGGGTGTTAGTATGTAGATCTAACTGTAGTCAGGCAGTATGGGTCAGGGTCAGGGCAGTGTGTTAGTATGTAGATCTAACTGTAGTCAGGCAGTATGGGTCAGGGTCAGGGCAGTGTGTTAGTATGTAGATCTAACTGTAGTCAGGCAGTATGGGTCAGGGTCAGGGCAGTGTGTTAGTATGTAGATCTAACTGTAGTCAGGCAGTATGGGTCAGGGCAGTGTGTTAGTATGTAGATCTAACTGTAGTCAGGCAGTATGGGTCAGGGCAGTGTGTTAGTATGTAGATCTAACTGTAGTCAGGCAGTATGGGTCAGGGTCAGGGCAGGGTGTTAGTATGTAGATCTAACTGTAGTCAGGCAGTATGGGTCAGGGCAGTGTGTTAGTATGTAGATCTAACTGTAGTCAGGCAGTATGGGTCAGGGCAGTGTGTTAGTATGTAGATCTAACTGTAGTCAGGCAGTATGGGTCAGGGCAGGGTGTTAGTATGTAGATCTAACTGTAGTCAGGCAGTATGGGTCAGGGTCAGGACAGTGTGTTAGTATGTAGATCTAACTGTAGTCAGGCAGTATGGGTCAGGGCAGTGTGTTAGTATGTAGATCTAACTGTAGTCAGGCAGTATGGGTCAGGGCAGTGTGTTAGTATGTAGATCTAACTGTAGTCAGGCAGTATGGGTCAGGGCAGGGTGTTAGTATGTAGATCTAACTGTAGTCAGGCAGTATGGGTCAGGGTCAGGACAGTGTGTTAGTATGTAGATCTAACTGTAGTCAGGCAGTATGGGTCAGGGCAGTGTGTTAGTATGTAGATCTAACTGTAGTCAGGCAGTATGGGTCAGGGCAGTGTGTTAGTATGTAGATCTAACTGTAGTCAGGCAGTATGGGTCAGGGTCAGGGCAGGGTGTTAGTATGTAGATCTAACTGTAGTCAGGCAGTATGGGTCAGGACAGTGTGTTAGTATGTAGATCTAACTGTAGTCAGGTAGTATGGGTCAGGGCAGGGTGTTAGTATGTAGATCTAACTGTAGTCAGGCAGTATGGGTCAGGGCAGTGTGTTAGTATGTAGATCTAACTGTAGTCAGGCAGTATGGGTCAGGGTCAGGGCAGGGTGTTAGTATGTAGATCTAACTGTAGTCAGGCAGTATGGGTCAGGACAGTGTGTTAGTATGTAGATCTAACTGTAGTCAGGCAGTATGGGTCAGGGTCAGGGCAGGGTGTTAGTATGTAGATCTAACTGTAGTCAGGCAGTATGGGTCAGGGCAGTGTGTTAGTATGTAGATCTAACTGTAGTCAGGCAGTATGGGTCAGGGCAGTGTGTTAGTATGTAGATCTAACTGTAGTCAGGCAGTATGGGTCAGGGTCAGGGCAGTGTGTTAGTATGTAGATCTAACTGTAGTCAGGCAGTATGGGTCAGGACAGTGTGTTAGTATGTAGATCTAACTGTAGTCAGGTAGTATGGGTCAGGGTCAGGGCAGTGTGTTAGTATGTAGATCTAACTGTAGTCAGGCAGTATGGGTCAGGGTCAGGGCAGTGTGTTAGTATGTAGATCTAACTGTAGTCAGGCAGTATGGGTCAGGGCAGTGTGTTAGTATGTAGATCTAACTGTAGTCAGGCAGTATGGGTCAGGGCAGGGTGTTAGTATGTAGATCTAACTGTAGTCAGGCAGTATGGGTCAGGGCAGTGTGTTAGTATGTAGATCTAACTGTAGTCAGGCAGTATGGGTCAGGTTAGTGTGTTAGTATGTAGATCTAACTGTAGTCAGGCAGTATGGGTCAGGGTCAGGGCAGGGTGTTAGTATGTAGATCTAACTGTAGTCAGGCAGTATGGGTCAGGGCAGTGTGTTAGTATGTAGATCTAACTGTAGTCAGGCAGTATGGGTCAGGGCAGTGTGTTAGTATGTAGATCTAACTGTAGTCAGGCAGTATGGGTCAGGGCAGTGTGTTAGTATGTAGATCTAACTGTAGTCAGGCAGTATGGGTCAGGGTCAGGGCAGTGTGTTAGTATGTAGATCTAACTGTAGTCAGGCAGTATGGGTCAGGGCAGTGTGTTAGTATGTAGATCTAACTGTAGTCAGGCAGTATGGGTCAGGGCAGTGTGTTAGTATGTAGATCTAACTGTAGTCAGGCAGTATGGGTCAGGACAGGGTGTTAGTATGTAGATCTAACTGTAGTCAGGCAGTATGGGTCAGGGTCAGGGCAGTGTGTTAGTATGTAGATCTAACTGTAGTCAGGCAGTATGGGTCAGGGCAGTGTGTTAGTATGTAGATCTAACTGTAGTCAGGCAGTATGGGTCAGGGCAGGGTGTTAGTATGTAGATCTAACTGTAGTCAGGCAGTATGGGTCAGGGCAGTGTGTTAGTATGTAGATCTAACTGTAGTCAGGCAGTATGGGTCAGGTTAGTGTGTTAGTATGTAGATCTAACTGTAGTCAGGCAGTATGGGTCAGGGTCAGGGCAGGGTGTTAGTATGTAGATCTAACTGTAGTCAGGCAGTATGGGTCAGGGCAGTGTGTTAGTATGTAGATCTAACTGTAGTCAGGCAGTATGGGTCAGGGCAGTGTGTTAGTATGTAGATCTAACTGTAGTCAGGCAGTATGGGTCAGGGCAGTGTGTTAGTATGTAGATCTAACTGTAGTCAGGCAGTATGGGTCAGGGTCAGGGCAGTGTGTTAGTATGTAGATCTAACTGTAGTCAGGCAGTATGGGTCAGGGTCAGGGCAGTGTGTTAGTATGTAGATCTAACTGTAGACAGGCAGTATGGGTCAGGGTCAGGGCAGTGTGTTAGTATGTAGATCTAACTGTAGTCAGGCAGTATGGGTCAGGGCAGTGTGTTAGTATGTAGATCTAACTGTAGTCAGGCAGTATGGGTCAGGGCAGTGTGTTAGTATGTAGATCTAACTGTAGTCAGGCAGTATGGGTCAGGGTAGTGTGTTAGTATGTAGATCTAACTGTAGTCAGGCAGTATGGGTCAGGGCAGTGTGTTAGTATGTAGATCTAACTGTAGTCAGGCAGTATGGGTCAGGGTCAGGGCAGGGTGTTAGTATGTAGATCTAACTGTAGTCAGGCAGTATGGGTCAGGGCAGTGTGTTAGTATGTAGATCTAACTGTAGTCAGGCAGTATGGGTCAGGGCAGTGTGTTAGTATGTAGATCTAACTGTAGTCAGGCAGTATGGGTCAGGGCAGTGTGTTAGTATGTAGATCTAACTGTAGTCAGGCAGTATGGGTCAGGGTCAGGGCAGTGTGTTAGTATGTAGATCTAACTGTAGTTAGGCAGTATGGGTCAGGGTCAGGGCAGTGTGTTAGTATGTAGATCTAACTGTAGTCAGGCAGTATGGGTCAGGGCAGTGTGTTAGTATGTAGATCTAACTGTAGTCAGGCAGTATAGGTCAGGGTCAGGGCAGTGTGTTAGTATGTAGATCTAACTGTAGTCAGGCAGTATGGGTCAGGGTCAGGGCAGTGTGTTAGTATGTAGATCTAACTGTAGTCAGGCAGTATGGGTCAGGGCAGTGTGTTAGTATGTAGATCTAACTGTAGTCAGGCAGTATGGGTCAGGGCAGTGTGTTAGTATGTAGATCTAACTGTAGTCAGGCAGTATGGGTCAGGGTCAGGGCAGTGTGTTAGTATGTAGATCTAACTGTAGTCAGGCAGTATGGGTCAGGGTCAGGGCAGTGTGTTAGTATGTAGATCTAACTGTAGTCAGGCAGTATGGGTCAGGGTCAGGGCAGTGTGTTAGTATGTAGATCTAACTGTAGTCAGGCAGTATGGGTCAGGGCAGGGTGTTAGTATGTAGATCTAACTGTAGTCAGGCAGTATGGGTCAGGGTCAGGGCAGTGTGTTAGTATGTAGATCTAACTGTAGTCAGGCAGTATGGGTCAGGGCAGTGTGTTAGTATGTAGATCTAACTGTAGTCAGGCAGTATGGGTCAGGGTCAGGGCAGTGTGTTAGTATGTAGATCTAACTGTAGTCAGGCAGTATGGGTCAGGGCAGTGTGTTAGTATGTAGATCTAACTGTAGTCAGGCAGTATGGGTCAGGGTCAGGGCAGTGTGTTAGTATGTAGATCTAACTGTAGTCAGGCAGTATGGGTCAGGGCAGGGTGTTAGTATGTAGATCTAACTGTAGTCAGGCAGTATGGGTCAGGGTCAGGGCAGGGTGTTAGTATGTAGATCTAACTGTAGTCAGGCAGTATGGGTCAGGGCAGGGTGTTAGTATGTAGATCTAACTGTAGTCAGGCAGTATGGATCAGGGTCAGGGCAGTGTGTTAGTATGTAGATCTAACTGTAGTCAGGCAGTATGGGTCAGGGCAGTGTGTTAGTATGTAGATCTAACTGTAGTCAGGCAGTATGGGTCAGGGCAGTGTGTTAGTATGTAGATCTAACTGTAGTCAGGCAGTATGGGTCAGGGTCAGGACAGTGTGTTAGTATGTAGATCTAACTGTAGTCAGGCAGTATGGGTCAGGGCAGTGTGTTAGTATGTAGATCTAACTGTAGTCAGGCAGTATGGGTCAGGGTCAGGGTCAGGGTGTTAGTATGTAGATCTAACTGTAGTCAGGCAGTATGGATCAGGGTCAGGGCAGGGTGTTAGTATGTAGATCTAACTGTAGTCAGGCAGTATGGGTCAGGGTCAGGGCAGTGTGTTAGTATGTAGATCTAACTGTAGTCAGGCAGTATGGGTCAGGGTCAGGGCAGTGTGTTAGTATGTAGATCTAACTGTAGTCAGGCAGTATGGGTCAGGGTCAGGACAGTGTGTTAGTATGTAGATCTAACTGTAGTCAGGCAGTATGGGTCAGGGTCAGGGCAGTGTGTTAGTATGTAGATCTAACTGTAGTCAGGCAGTATGGGTCAGGGCAGTGTGTTAGTATGTAGATCTAACTGTAGTCAGGCAGTATGGGTCAGGGCAGTGTGTTAGTATGTAGATCTAACTGTAGTCAGGCAGTATGGATCAGGGCAGTGTGTTAGTATGTAGATCTAACTGTAGTCAGGCAGTATGGGTCAGGGCAGTGTGTTAGTATGTAGATCTAACTGTAGTCAGGCAGTATGGGTCAGGGTCAGGGCAGTGTGTTAGTATGTAGATCTAACTGTAGTCAGGCAGTATGGGTCAGGGTCAGGGCAGTGTGTTAGTATGTAGATCTAACTGTAGTCAGGCAGTATGGGTCAGGGCAGTGTGTTAGTATGTAGATCTAACTGTAGTCAGGCAGTATGGGTCAGGGCAGTGTGTTAGTATGTAGATCTAACTGTAGTCAGGCAGTATGGGTCAGGGTCAGGGCAGGGTGTTAGTATGTAGATCTAACTGTAGTCAGGCAGTATGGGTCAGGGCAGTGTGTTAGTATGTAGATCTAACTGTAGTCAGGCAGTATGGGTCAGGGTCAGGGCAGTGTGTTAGTATGTAGATCTAACTGTAGTCAGGCAGTATGGGTCAGGGCAGTGTGTTAGTATGTAGATCTAACTGTAGTCAGGCAGTATGGGTCAGGGTAGTGTGTTAGTATGTAGATCTAACTGTAGTCAGGCAGTATGGGTCAGGGCAGTGTGTTAGTATGTAGATCTAACTGTAGTCAGGCAGTATGGGTCAGGATCAGGGCAGGGTGTTAGTATGTAGATCTAACTGTAGTCAGGCAGTATGGGTCAGGGCAGTGTGTTAGTATGTAGATCTAACTGTAGTCAGGCAGTATGGGTCAGGGCAGTGTGTTAGTATGTAGATCTAACTGTAGTCAGGCAGTATGGGTCAGGGCAGTGTGTTAGTATGTAGATCTAACTGTAGTCAGGCAGTATGGGTCAGGGTCAGGGCAGTGTGTTAGTATGTAGATCTAACTGTAGTTAGGCAGTATGGGTCAGGGTCAGGGCAGTGTGTTAGTATGTAGATCTAACTGTAGTCAGGCAGTATGGGTCAGGGCAGTGTGTTAGTATGTAGATCTAACTGTAGTCAGGCAGTATGGGTCAGGGTCAGGGCAGTGTGTTAGTATGTAGATCTAACTGTAGTCAGGCAGTATGGGTCAGGGTCAGGGCAGTGTGTTAGTATGTAGATCTAACTGTAGTCAGGCAGTATGGGTCAGGGCAGTGTGTTAGTATGTAGATCTAACTGTAGTCAGGCAGTATGGGTCAGGGCAGTGTGTTAGTATGTAGATCTAACTGTAGTCAGGCAGTATGGGTCAGGGTCAGGGCAGTGTGTTAGTATGTAGATCTAACTGTAGTCAGGCAGTATGGGTCAGGGTCAGGGCAGTGTGTTAGTATGTAGATCTAACTGTAGTCAGGCAGTATGGGTCAGGGCAGGGTGTTAGTATGTAGATCTAACTGTAGTCAGGCAGTATGGGTCAGGGTCAGGGCAGTGTGTTAGTATGTAGATCTAACTGTAGTCAGGCAGTATGGGTCAGGGCAGTGTGTTAGTATGTAGATCTAACTGTAGTCAGGCAGTATGGGTCAGGGTCAGGGCAGTGTGTTAGTATGTAGATCTAACTGTAGTCAGGCAGTATGGGTCAGGGCAGTGTGTTAGTATGTAGATCTAACTGTAGTCAGGCAGTATGGGTCAGGGTCAGGGCAGTGTGTTAGTATGTAGATCTAACTGTAGTCAGGCAGTATGGGTCAGGGCAGGGTGTTAGTATGTAGATCTAACTGTAGTCAGGCAGTATGGGTCAGGGTCAGGGCAGGGTGTTAGTATGTAGATCTAACTGTAGTCAGGCAGTATGGGTCAGGGCAGGGTGTTAGTATGTAGATCTAACTGTAGTCAGGCAGTATGGATCAGGGTCAGGGCAGTGTGTTAGTATGTAGATCTAACTGTAGTCAGGCAGTATGGGTCAGGGCAGTGTGTTAGTATGTAGATCTAACTGTAGTCAGGCAGTATGGGTCAGGGCAGTGTGTTAGTATGTAGATCTAACTGTAGTCAGGCAGTATGGGTCAGGGTCAGGACAGTGTGTTAGTATGTAGATCTAACTGTAGTCAGGCAGTATGGGTCAGGGCAGTGTGTTAGTATGTAGATCTAACTGTAGTCAGGCAGTGTGGGTCAGGGTCAGGGTCAGGGTGTTAGTATGTAGATCTAACTGTAGTCAGGCAGTATGGATCAGGGTCAGGGCAGGGTGTTAGTATGTAGATCTAACTGTAGTCAGGCAGTATGGGTCAGGGTCAGGGCAGTGTGTTAGTATGTAGATCTAACTGTAGTCAGGCAGTATGGGTCAGGGTCAGGGCAGTGTGTTAGTATGTAGATCTAACTGTAGTCAGGCAGTATGGGTCAGGGTCAGGACAGTGTGTTAGTATGTAGATCTAACTGTAGTCAGGCAGTATGGGTCAGGGTCAGGGCAGTGTGTTAGTATGTAGATCTAACTGTAGTCAGGCAGTATGGGTCAGGGCAGTGTGTTAGTATGTAGATCTAACTGTAGTCAGGCAGTATGGGTCAGGGCAGTGTGTTAGTATGTAGATCTAACTGTAGTCAGGCAGTATGGATCAGGGCAGTGTGTTAGTATGTAGATCTAACTGTAGTCAGGCAGTATGGGTCAGGGCAGTGTGTTAGTATGTAGATCTAACTGTAGTCAGGCAGTATGGGTCAGGGTCAGGGCAGTGTGTTAGTATGTAGATCTAACTGTAGTCAGGCAGTATGGGTCAGGGTCAGGGCAGTGTGTTAGTATGTAGATCTAACTGTAGTCAGGCAGTATGGGTCAGGGCAGTGTGTTAGTATGTAGATCTAACTGTAGTCAGGCAGTATGGGTCAGGGCAGTGTGTTAGTATGTAGATCTAACTGTAGTCAGGCAGTATGGGTCAGGGTCAGGGCAGGGTGTTAGTATGTAGATCTAACTGTAGTCAGGCAGTATGGGTCAGGGCAGTGTGTTAGTATGTAGATCTAACTGTAGTCAGGCAGTATGGGTCAGGGTCAGGGCAGTGTGTTAGTATGTAGATCTAACTGTAGTCAGGCAGTATGGGTCAGGGCAGTGTGTTAGTATGTAGATCTAACTGTAGTCAGGCAGTATGGGTCAGGGTAGTGTGTTAGTATGTAGATCTAACTGTAGTCAGGCAGTATGGGTCAGGGCAGTGTGTTAGTATGTAGATCTAACTGTAGTCAGGCAGTATGGGTCAGGATCAGGGCAGGGTGTTAGTATGTAGATCTAACTGTAGTCAGGCAGTATGGGTCAGGGCAGTGTGTTAGTATGTAGATCTAACTGTAGTCAGGCAGTATGGGTCAGGGCAGTGTGTTAGTATGTAGATCTAACTGTAGTCAGGCAGTATGGGTCAGGGCAGTGTGTTAGTATGTAGATCTAACTGTAGTCAGGCAGTATGGGTCAGGGTCAGGGCAGTGTGTTAGTATGTAGATCTAACTGTAGTTAGGCAGTATGGGTCAGGGTCAGGGCAGTGTGTTAGTATGTAGATCTAACTGTAGTCAGGCAGTATGGGTCAGGGCAGTGTGTTAGTATGTAGATCTAACTGTAGTCAGGCAGTATGGGTCAGGGTCAGGGCAGTGTGTTAGTATGTAGATCTAACTGTAGTCAGGCAGTATGGGTCAGGGTCAGGGCAGTGTGTTAGTATGTAGATCTAACTGTAGTCAGGCAGTATGGGTCAGGGCAGTGTGTTAGTATGTAGATCTAACTGTAGTCAGGCAGTATGGGTCAGGGCAGTGTGTTAGTATGTAGATCTAACTGTAGTCAGGCAGTATGGGTCAGGGTCAGGGCAGTGTGTTAGTATGTAGATCTAACTGTAGTCAGGCAGTATGGGTCAGGGTCAGGGCAGTGTGTTAGTATGTAGATCTAACTGTAGTCAGGCAGTATGGGTCAGGGCAGGGTGTTAGTATGTAGATCTAACTGTAGTCAGGCAGTATGGGTCAGGGTCAGGGCAGTGTGTTAGTATGTAGATCTAACTGTAGTCAGGCAGTATGGGTCAGGGCAGTGTGTTAGTATGTAGATCTAACTGTAGTCAGGCAGTATGGGTCAGGGTCAGGGCAGTGTGTTAGTATGTAGATCTAACTGTAGTCAGGCAGTATGGGTCAGGGCAGTGTGTTAGTATGTAGATCTAACTGTAGTCAGGCAGTATGGGTCAGGGTCAGGGCAGTGTGTTAGTATGTAGATCTAACTGTAGTCAGGCAGTATGGGTCAGGGCAGGGTGTTAGTATGTAGATCTAACTGTAGTCAGGCAGTATGGGTCAGGGTCAGGGCAGGGTGTTAGTATGTAGATCTAACTGTAGTCAGGCAGTATGGGTCAGGGCAGGGTGTTAGTATGTAGATCTAACTGTAGTCAGGCAGTATGGATCAGGGTCAGGGCAGTGTGTTAGTATGTAGATCTAACTGTAGTCAGGCAGTATGGGTCAGGGCAGTGTGTTAGTATGTAGATCTAACTGTAGTCAGGCAGTATGGGTCAGGGCAGTGTGTTAGTATGTAGATCTAACTGTAGTCAGGCAGTATGGGTCAGGGTCAGGACAGTGTGTTAGTATGTAGATCTAACTGTAGTCAGGCAGTATGGGTCAGGGCAGTGTGTTAGTATGTAGATCTAACTGTAGTCAGGCAGTATGGGTCAGGGTCAGGGTCAGGGTGTTAGTATGTAGATCTAACTGTAGTCAGGCAGTATGGATCAGGGTCAGGGCAGGGTGTTAGTATGTAGATCTAACTGTAGTCAGGCAGTATGGGTCAGGGTCAGGGCAGTGTGTTAGTATGTAGATCTAACTGTAGTCAGGCAGTATGGGTCAGGGTCAGGGCAGTGTGTTAGTATGTAGATCTAACTGTAGTCAGGCAGTATGGGTCAGGGTCAGGACAGTGTGTTAGTATGTAGATCTAACTGTAGTCAGGCAGTATGGGTCAGGGTCAGGGCAGTGTGTTAGTATGTAGATCTAACTGTAGTCAGGCAGTATGGGTCAGGGCAGTGTGTTAGTATGTAGATCTAACTGTAGTCAGGCAGTATGGGTCAGGGCAGTGTGTTAGTATGTAGATCTAACTGTAGTCAGGCAGTATGGATCAGGGCAGTGTGTTAGTATGTAGATCTAACTGTAGTCAGGCAGTATGGGTCAGGGCAGTGTGTTAGTATGTAGATCTAACTGTAGTCAGGCAGTATGGGTCAGGGCAGTGTGTTAGTATGTAGATCTAACTGTAGTCAGGCAGTATGGGTCAGGGTCAGGGCAGTGTGTTAGTATGTAGATCTAACTGTAGTCAGGCAGTATGGGTCAGGGCAGGGTGTTAGTATGTAGATCTAACTGTAGTCAGGTAGTATGGGTCAGGGTCAGGGCAGGGTGTTAGTATGTAGATCTAACTGTAGTCAGGCAGTATGGGTCAGGGCAGTGTGTTAGTATGTAGATCTAACTGTAGTCAGGCAGTATGGGTCAGGGTCAGGGCAGGGTGTTAGTATGTAGATCTAACTGTAGTCAGGCAGTATGGGTCAGGGTCAGGGCAGTGTGTTAGTATGTAGATCTAACTGTAGTCAGGCAGTATGGGTCAGGGCAGTGTGTTAGTATGTAGATCTAACTGTAGTCAGGCAGTATGGGTCAGGGCAGTGTGTTAGTATGTAGATCTAACTGTAGTCAGGCAGTATGGGTCAGGGTCAGGGCAGTGTGTTAGTATGTAGATCTAACTGTAGTCAGGCAGTATGGGTCAGGGTCAGGGCAGTGTGTTAGTATGTAGATCTAACTGTAGTCAGGCAGTATGGGTCAGGACAGTGTGTTAGTATGTAGATCTAACGCTCCCTCTCTCTCTCTGACTCAGTCTAACGCTCCCTCTCTCTCTGACTCAGTCTAATGCTCCCTCTCTCTCTCTGACTCAGTCTAACTCCCTCTCTCTCTGACTCAGTCTAACACTCCCTCTCTCTCTCTGACTCAGTCTAACGCTCCCTCTCTCTCTCTGACTCAGTCTAACACTCCCTCTCTCTCTCTGACTCAGTCTAACACTCCCTCTCTCTCTCTGACTCAGTCTAACACTCCCTCTCTCTCTCTGACTCAGTCTAACACTCCCTCTCTCTCTCTGACTCAGTCTAACGCTCCCTCTCTCTCTCTGACTCAGTCTAACGTTCCCTCTCTCTCTGACTCAGTCTAACGCTCCCTCTCTCTTTCTGACTCAGTCTAACGCTCCCTCTCTCTCTGACTCAGTCTAGCGCGCCCTCTCGCTCTCAGTCTAACACTCCCTCTCTCTCTGACTCAGTCTAATGCTCCCTCTCTCTCTCTGACTCAGTCTAGCACGCCCTCTCGCTCTCAGTCTAACGCTCCCTCTCTCTCTGACTCTCTAGTTGTTTCAGAGCTCCAGGTCGCCAGGTCGTGATGGACGCCAGAGTGGCAGGGCTAAAGTCGTCATTGCCAAACCAGGAAGTGTCCACCGCTCGCCACTAGCATCGTGCCCTGCGATTGGAGGACATCGCTACTTGCAGGGCCAATCACTGCAGCCCTCCGATACTCGCTCCAGCCGGTCGCCACGACGACACAGCCCTGCCTACAAAGGGGCGGGACTTTCCCCTGGCCACGCCTCCCCACGCCGAGCATCCAATCCGGCAGGAGCTATGGGCGTGTCCTTCTCCAAACTGACCAATCAACTACTGAGGGGGCGGTATATAGCCCCACAGACGAAAGCGTCGCTTGACAACAAGGAGGTCGGCTAGGATTGACTAATGTATGGACCAATGGGACGGCTAGCAGGAAGTTATGTTTTTTATGTTTGTCTGATTGGTTGCTCTGACTTGATCATGTGTCTGATTGGTTGCTCTAACTTGATCATGTGTCTGATTGGTTGCTCTGACTTGATCATGTGTCTGATTGGTTGCTCTGACCAGATCATGTGTCTGATTGGATTGCTCTGACCAGATGATGTGTCTGATTGGTTGCTCTGACCAGATCATGTGTCTGATTGGTTGCTCTGACTAGATCATGTGTCTGATTGGATTGCTCTGACTTGATCATGTGTCTGATTGGTTGCTCTGACCAGATCATGTGTCTGATTGGTTGCTCTGTTCAGATCATGTGTCTGATTGGTTGCTCTGACCAGATCATGTGTCTGATTGGTTGCTCTGTTCAGATCATGTGTCTGATTGGTTGCTCTGACCAGATTATGTGTCTGATTGGTTGCTCTGACTAGATTAATAACTTGACTGGACATTTGGATGTTTCTCTATTGTTTAAAGAATGTTATCTGAATGTTGAAAATGAGACTCAGCAATATGTTGCCACAAGGAGCAGGATGAACAGAGAATATTGCAGATGAACATGATACAAGACGATGCAGTAACTCAGGGTATCTGTACAGGAGATCATGATTCACTCTGATACAACGTGATAGCTGCAGGACCAAGACAGACTCACTCTGATACAACGTGATAGCTGCAGGACCAAGACAGACTCACTCTGATACAACGTGATAGCTGCAGGACCAAGACAGACTCACTCTGATACAACGTGATAGCTGCAGGACCAAGACAGACTCACTCTGATACAACGTGATAGCTGTAGGACCAAGACAGACTCACTCTGATACAACGTGATAGCTGCAGGACCAAGACAGACTCACTCTGATACAACGTGATAGCTGCAGGACCAAGACAGACTCACTCTGATACAACGTGATAGCTGCAGGACCAAGACAGACTCACTCTGATACAATGTGATAGCTGCAGGACCAAGACAGACTCACTCTGATACAACGTGATAGCTGCAGGACCAAGACAGACTCACTCTGATACAACGTGATAGCTGCAGGACCAAGACAGACTCTCGCTTCATATTCTTAGTTTTCGCAGAAGTCGTCAAATTCTGCTGTTTACTGTTTGCATCGCTGACTCTACCTTTAACTAACCTTGTCTGGATTCTGTCTACTGTCTATCTACTGTCACATGAATTGAATGTTTCCAGGACATTTTCCAGCTGGTTTTTGAATGTTTGCCAGAAAAATGTTTTAATGATGTTGTTTTTTTAACATGGCCTTTCCTGGCCAATGGGGCGATCTGGACGTAATCTGGCCAATGGGGCGATCTGGACGTAATCTGGCCAATGGGGCGATCTGGACGTAATCTGGCCAATGGGGCGATCTGGACGTAATCTGGACATTTGTTGAAACCTTAAGATTTAAGGATTTATTTGATTTTCCTCTGTTTGAGAGGGCTGTCCTCTCCAGGCCCCCGTAGTCTGACCAGCTAGGTTTACTTGGCTGGAGAGACTCTGAGTGGCCTAACGCTCACTCTGATTGGTTACTGGGACTATGGGGGCGTGAGTAACGTTTTGAAACGATGGCAGATTTTTGCCGATGTTGGACATGAACGTTGTTAAAACATTAGGAGAATTATCAATAAAGTGATCTTGACTGAACGTTGTTGGTTGGTTTTTACTGTTAGGAGTTAAAGGTCAGGGGTTAGAGGTTACCTGGTCAGTGTACCAGTAGCACGTAGCTTGTACAGTGCATTCAGAAAGTATTCCGAGCCCTTGACTTTGTCCACATTTTGTTACGTTTCAGACTTATTCTAAAATGGATTCAATTGTTTTTTCGCTCCTCATCTACACACAATACACCAAAATGACAAAGCAAAAACAGGTTTAGAATTATTTGCAATCGTCACATTTACATTTACAGTATTCAGACCCTTTACATTTACAGTATTCAGACCCTTTACAGTTACAGTATTCAGACCCTTTACATTTACAGTATTCAGACCCTTTACAGTTACAGTATTCAGACCCTTTACATTTACAGTATTCAGACCCTTTATACAGTTACAGTATTCAGACCCTTTACATTTACAGTATTCAGGCCCTTTACAGTTACAGTATTCAGACCCTTTACAGTTACAGTATTCAGACCCTTTACATTTACAGTATTCAGACCCTTTACATTTACAGTATTCAGACCCTTTACATTTACAGTATTCAGACCCTTTACATTTACAGTATTCGGACCATTTACAGTATTCAGACCCTTTACATTTACAGTATTCAGACCCTTTACATTTACAGTATTCAGACCCTTTACATTTACAGTATTCAGACCATTTACAGTATTCAGACCCTTTACATTTACAGTATTCAGACCATTTACAGTATTCAGACCCTTTACATTTACAGTATTCAGACCCTTTACATTTACAGTGTTCAGACCCTTTACATTTACAGTATTCAGACCATTTACAGTATTCAGACCATTTACAGTATTCAGACCCTTTACAGTTACAGTATTCAGACCCTTTACAGTATTCAGACCCTTTACAGTTAAAATCAAATCAAATTCAAATCAAATTTTATTTGTCACATACACATGGTTAGCAGATGTTAATGCGAGTGTAGCGAAATGCTTGTTCTTCTAGTTCCGACAATGCAGTAATACCCAACAAGTAATCTAGCTAACAATTCCAAAACTACTGTCTTGTACACAGTGTAAGGGGATAAAGAATATGTACATAAGGATATATGAATGAGTGATGGTACAGAGCAGCATAGGCAAGATACAGTAGATGGTATCGAGTACAGTATATACATATGAGATGAGTATGTAAACAAAGTGGCATAGTTAAAGTGGCTAGTGATACATGTATTACATAAGGATACAGTCGATGATATAGAGTACAGTATATACGTATGCATATGAGATGAATAATGTAGGGTAAGTAACATTATATAAGGTAGCATTGTTTAAAGTGGCTAGTGATATATTTACATAATTTCCCATCAATTCCCATTATTAAAGTGGCTGGAGTTGAGTCAGTGTCAGTGTGTTGGCAGCAGCCACTCAATGTTAGTGGTGGCTGTTTAACAGTCTGATGGCCTTGAGATAGAAGCTGTTTTTCAGTCTCTCGGTCCCAGCTTTGATGCACCTGTACTGAACTCGCCTTCTTGATGATAGCGGGGTGAACAGGCAGTGGCTCGGGTGGTTGATGTCCTTGATGATCTTTATGGCCTTCCTGTGACATCGGGTGGTGTAGGTGTCCTGGAGGGCAGGTAGTTTGCCCCCAGTGATGCGTTGTGCAGACCTCACTACCCTCTGGAGAGCCTTACGGTTGAGGGCGGAGCAGTTGCCGTACCAGGCGGTGATACAGCCCGCCAGGATGCTCTCGATTGTGCATCTGTAGAAGTTTGTGAGTGCTTTTGGTGACAAGCCGAATTTCTTCAGCCTCCTGAGGTTGAAGAGGCGCTGCTGCGCCTTCTTCACAATGCTGTCTGTGTGAGTGGACCAATTCAGTTTGTCTGTGATGTGTATGCCGAGGAACTTAAAACTTGCTACCCTCTCCACTACTGTTCCATCGATGTGGATAGGGGGGTGTTCCCTCTGCTGTTTCCTGAAGTCCACAATCATCTCCTTAGTTTTGTTGACGTTGAGTGTGAGGTTATTTTCCTGACACCACACTCCGAGGGCCCTCACCTCCTCCCTGTAGGCCGTCTCGTCGTTGTTGGTAATCAAGCCTACCACTGTTGTGTCGTCCGCAAACTTGATGATTGAGTTGGAGGCGTGCGTGGCCACGCAGTCGTGGGTGAACAGGGAGTACAGGAGAGGGCTCAGAACGCACCCTTGTGGGGCCCCAGTGTTGAGGATCAGCGGGGAGGAGATGTTGTTGCCTACCCTCACCACCTGGGGGCGGCCCGTCAGGAAGTCCAGTACCCAGTTGCACAGGGCGGGGTCGAGACCCAGGGTCTCGAGCTTGATGACGAGCTTGGAGGGTACTATGGTGTTGAATGCCGAGCTGTAGTCAATGAACAGCATTCTCACATAGGTATTCCTCTTGTCCAGATGGGTTAGGGCAGTGTGCAGTGTGGTTGAGATTGCATCGTCTGTGGACCTATTTGGGCGGTAAGCAAATTGGAGTGGGTCTAGGGTGTCAGTTAGGGTGGAGGTGATATGGTCCTTGACTAGTCTCTCAAAGCACTTCATGATGACAGAAGTGAGTGCTACGGGGCGGTAGTCGTTTAGCTCAGTTACCTTAGCTTTCTTGGGAACAGGAACAATGGTGGCCCTCTTGAAGCATGTGGGAACAGCAGACTGGTATAGGGATTGATTGAATATGTCCGTAAACACACCGGCCAGCTGGTCTGCGCATGCTCTGAGGGCGCGGCTGGGGATGCCGTCTGGGCCTGCAGCCTTGCGAGGGTTAACACGTTTAAATGTCTTACTCACCTCGGCTGCAGTGAAGGAGAGACCGCATGTTTTCGTTGCAGGCCGTGTCAGTGGCACTGTATTGTCCTCAAAGCGGGCAAAAAGTTATTTAGTCTGCCTGGGAGCAGGACATCCTGGTCCGTGACTGGGCTGGATTTCTTCCTGTAATCCGTGATTGACTGTAGACCCTGCCACATGCCTCTTGTGTCTGAGCCGTTGAATTGAGATTCTACTTTGTCTCTGTACTGACGCTTAGCTTGTTTGATAGCCTTGCGGAGGGAATAGCTGCACTGTTTGTATTCGGTCATGTTACCAGACACCTTGCCCTGATTAAAAGCAGTGGTTCGCGCTTTCAGTTTCACGCGAATGCTGCCATCAATCCACGGTTTCTGGTTAGGGAATGTTTTAATCGTTGCTATGGGAACGACATCTTCAACGCACGTTCTAATGAACTCGCACACCGAATCAGCGTATTCATCAATGTTGTTGTCTGACGCAATACGAAACATCTCCCAGTCCACGTGATGGAAGCAGTCTTGGAGTGTGGAGTCAGCTTGGTCGGACCAGCGTTGGACAGACCTCAGCGTGGGAGCCTCTTGTTTTAGTTTCTGTCTGTAGGCAGGGATCAACAAAATGGAGTCGTGGTCAGCTTTTCTGAAAGGGGGGCGGGGCAGGGCCTTATATGCGTCGCGGAAGTTAGAGTAACAATGATCCAAGGTCTTTCCACCCCTGGTTGCGCAATCGATATGCTGATAAAATTTAGGGAGTCTTGTTTTCAGATTAGCCTTGTTAAAATCCCCAGCTACAATGAATGCAGCCTCCGGATAAATGGTTTCCAGTTTGCAAAGAGTCAAATAAAGTTCATTCAGAGCCATCGATGTGTCTGCTTGGGGGGGGGATATATACGGCTGTGATTATAATCGAAGAGAATTCTCTTGGTAGATAATGCGGTCTACATTTGATTGTGAGGAATTCTAAATCAGGTGAACAGAAGGATTTGAGTTCCTGTATGTTTCTTTCATCACACCATGTCACGTTAGCCATAAGGCATACGCCCCCACCCCTCTTCTTACCAGAAAAATGTTTGTTTCTGTCTGCGCGATGCGTGGAGAAACCCGTTGGCTGCACCGCCTCGGATAGCGTCTCTCCAGTGAGCCACGTTTCCGTGAAGCAAAGAACGTTACAGTCTCTGATGTCCCTCTGGAATGCTACCCTTGCTCGGATTTCATCAACCTTGTTGTCAAGAGACTGGACATTGGCAAGAAGAATGCTAGGGAGTGGTGCACGGTGTGCCCGTCTCCGGAGTCTGACCAGAAGACCGCCTCGTTTCCCTCTTTTTCGGAGTCGTTTTTTTGGGTCGCTGCATGGGATCCGCTCCGTTGTCCTGTTTGTAAGGCAGAACACAGGATCCGCGTCGCGAAAAACATATTCTTGGTCGTACTGATGGTGAGTTGACGCTGATCTTATATTCAGTAGTTCTTCTCGACTGTATGTAATGAAACCTAAGATGACCTGGGGTACTAATGTAAGAAATAACACGTAAAAAAACTAAAAACTGCATAGTTTCCTAGGAACGCGAAGCGAGGCGGCCATCTCTGTCGGCGCCGGAAGTTACAGTATTCAGACCCTTTACATTTACAGTATTCAGACCCTTTACAGTTACAGTATTCAGACCCTTTACAGGTGCAGTATTCAGACCATTTACAGTATTCAGACCCTTTACAGTTACAGTATTCAGACCATTTACAGTATTCAGACCCTGTACAGTTACAGTATTCAGACCCTTTACATTTACAGTATTCAGACCCTTTACATTTACAGTATTCAGACCATTTACAGTATTCAGACCCTTTACATTTACAGTATTCAGACCCTTTACATTTACAGTATTCAGACCCTTTACATGTACAGTATTCAGACCCTTTACATTTACAGTATTCAGACCCTTTACAGTATTCAGACCCTTTACATTTACAGTATTCAGACCCTTTACATTTACAGTATTCAGACCCTTTACATTTACAGTATTCAGACCATTTACAGTATTCAGACCCTTTACATTTACAGTCTTCAGACCCTTTACATTTACAGTCTTCAGACCCTTTACATTTACAGTCTTCAGACCCTTTACATGTACAGTATTCAGACCATTTACAGTATTCAGACCCTTTACATTTACAGTATTCAGACCCTTTACATGTACAGTATTCAGACCCTTTACATTTACAGTATTCAGACCATTTACAGTATTCAGACCCTTTACATTTACAGTATTCAGACCCTTTACATTTACAGTCTTCAGACCCTTTACATTTACAGTATTCAGACCATTTACATTTACAGTCTTCAGACCCTTTACATTTACAGTCTTCAGACCCTTTACATTTACAGTCTTCAGACCATTTACATTTACAGTATTCAGACCCTTTACATTTACAGTATTCAGACCCTTTACATTTACAGTATTCAGACCATTTACATTTACAGTATTCAGACCCTTTATACAGTTACAGTATTCAGACCCTTTACATTTACAGTATTCAGACCATTTACAGTATTCAGACCCTTTACATTTACAGTATTCAGACCCTTTACATTTACAGTATTCAGACCATTTACAGTATTCAGACCCTTTACATTTACAGTATTCAGACCCTTTACAGTATTCAGACCCTTTACATTTACAGTATTCAGACCATTTACATTTACAGTATTCAGACCCTTTGTTGAAGCAGCTTTGGCAGCGATTATGCCTTTGAGTCTCCATGGGTATGATGCTGCAAGCTTGGCACACCTGTATCTGGTTTCTCCTACTCTAGAGTCTCCTTGGGTATGACGCTACCAGCTTGGCACACCTGTATCTGGGGAGTTTGTCCTACTCTAGAGTCTCCTTGGGTATGATGCTACAAGCTTGGCACACCTGTATCTGGTTTCTCCTACTCTAGAGTCTCCTTGGGTATGATGCTACCAGCTTGGCACACCTGTATCTGGTTTCTCCTACTCTAGAGTCTCCTTGGGTATGACGCTACCAGCTTGGCACACCTGTATCTGGGGAGTTTCTCCTACTCTAGAGTCTCCTTGGGTATGATGCTACCAGCTTGGCACACCTGTATCTGGTTTCTCCTACTCTAGAGTCTCCTTGGGTATGATGCTACCAGCTTGGCACACCTGTATCTGGGGAGTTTCTCCTACTCTAGAGTCTCCTTGGGTATGATGCTACAAGCTTGGCACACCTGTATTTGGGGAGTTTCTCCCATTCTTCTCTACAAATCCTCTAAAGCTGTCAGGTTGGATGGGGAGTGTCGCTGCACAGCTATTTTCAGGTCTCTCCAGAGATGTTCGGGCTCTGGCTGGGTCACTCAAGGACATTCAGAGACTTGTCCCGAAGCCACTCCTGCATTGTCTTGGCTATGTGCTTAGGGTTGTTGTCCTGACGGAAGGTGGAGCAGGTTTTCATCAAGGATGTCTCTGTACTTTGCTCTGTTCAACTTTCGATCCTGACTAGTCTCCCAGTCCCTGCTGCTGAAAAACATCCCCACAGCATGATGCTGCCACCAACACCATGCTTCACTGTAGGGATGGTGTCAGGTTTCCTCCAGACGTGACACTTGGCATTCAGGCCAACGAGTTCAATCTTAGTTTCATCAGACCAGAGAATCTTGTTTTTCATGGTCAGAGTCCTTTAGGTGCCTTTTGGCAAACTCCAACCGGGCTGTCATGTGACTTTTACTGAGGAGGTGCTTCCGTTTGACCCCTCTACCTGATTGGTGGAGTGCTGCAGGACGGTTGTCCTTCTGGAAGGTTCTCCGATCTCCACAGAGGAACTCTGGAGCTCTGTCAGAGTGACCATCTGGTTGTTGGTCACCTCCCTTACCAAGGCCCCTTCTCCCCTGTTTTCTCAGTTTGGCCGGGCGGCCAGCTCTAGGAAGAGTCTTGGTGGTTCCAAACAACAATGATGGAGGCCACTGTTTTCTTGATGACCTTCAATGGTGAGAAAATGTTTTGGTACCTTTCCCGAGATCTGTGCCTCGTCACAATCCTGTCTCGGAGCTCTACGGACAATTCCTTCGACCTCATGGCTTGATTTTTGCTCTGACATGCACTGTCAAATGTAGGACCTTATATAGACAGGTGTGTGCCTTTCCAAAATCATGTCCAATCAATTGAATTTACAACAGGTGGACTCCAATCAAGTTGTAGAAACATCTCAAGGATTATCAATTGAAATATGATGAGCTCAATTTCGAGTCTCATAGCATAGGATCTGAATATTTATGTAAAACCTGTTTTCGCTTTGTCATTATGGTGTATTGTGATGTCATTATGGGGTATTGTGATGTCATTATGGGGTATTGTGATGTCATTATGGGGTATTGTGATGTCATTATGGGGTATTGTGTATAGATTGATGAGGAAAACAATTGAATTAATCAATTTTAGAATAAGGCTGTAACGTAACAAAGTGTGGAAAAAGTAAAGGGGTTTGAATACTTTCCAAATGCAGTCACTCCCAGGGTCATGCCAGGGTTAGAGGTCAGGGGTCAGATCTACCTGGTAGCCAGTATAGTCAGTCCCAGGGTCATGCCAGGGTCAGAGGTCAGGGGTCAGATCTACCTGGTAGCCAGTATAGTCAGTCCCAGGGTCATGCCAGGGTTAGAGGTCAGGGGTTAGAGGTTATATCTACCTGGTCAGTACACCAGTACCAGGTAGCCAGTATAGTCAGTCCCAGGGTCATGCCAGGGTTAGAGGTTATATCTACCTGGTCAGTACACCAGTACCAGGTGGCCAGTATAGTCAGTCCCAGGGTCATGCCAGGGTTAGAGGTCAGGGGTTAGAGGTTATATCTACCTGGTCAGTACACCAGTACCAGGTAGCCAGTATAGTCAGTCCCAGGGTCATGCCAGGGTAAGAGGTTATATCTACCTGGTCAGTACACCAGTACCAGGTAGCCAGTATAGTCAGTCCCAGGGTCATGCCAGGCCAGGGCAGGTCTCCAGTAACCGGGTGTCTAAACAGGTGCATGGCGTCCTCTCTGGGCAGGTGACAGCTACTGTTGGGGATGATCTGAAAAAACAATGAGAATCACACTATAAACCTCACTACTAATATATTACCGATAATAACATTTACTACTATTATAATACTATTACTATTATAATACTATAATACGGATAATAACATTACTACTATTATAATACTATTTTTTATTTTTATTTTACCTTTATTTAACCAGGCAAGTCAGTTAAGAACAAATTCTTATTTTCAATGACGGCCTGGGAACAGTGGGTTAACTGCCTGTTCAGGGGCAGAACGACAGATTTGTACCTTGTCAGCTCGGGGGTTTGAACTCACAACCTTCCGGTTACTAGTTCAACGCTCTAACCACTAGGCTACCCTGCCGCCCCTACTATTAATACTGATAATAACATTGCTACTATTATAATACTATAATACTGATAATAACATTACTACTATTATAATACTATAATACTGATAATAACATTACTACTATTATAATACTATTACTATTATAATACTATAATACTGATAATAGCATTACTACTATTATAATACTATTATTATAATACTATAATACTGATAATAACATTACTACTATTATAACACTATAATACTGATAATAACCTCACTACTAATATATTACCGATAATAACATTTACTACTATTATAATACTATTACTATTATAATACCATAATACTGATAATAACATTACTACTATTATAACACTATTACTACTGATAATACTGATAACAACATTACTACTATTATAATACTATTACTATTATAATACCATAATACTGATAATAACATTACTACTATTATAATACCATAATACTGATAATAACATTACTACTGCTATAGTACTACTACTATTATAATACTATTACTACTGATAATAACACTACTACTATTATAATACTGATAATAACATTACTACTGATAATAACATTACTACTATTATAGTACTACTACTATTATAATACTATTACTACATATAATAACATTACTACTGATAATAACATTACTACTGATAATAACATTACTACTATTATAGTACTACTACTATTATAATACTATTACTACTGATAATAACATTACTACTGATAATAACATTACTAATTTTATAATACTGATAATAACATTACTACTGCTATAGTGCTACTACTACTATAATATTATTACTACTGATAATAACATTACTACTAATATAATACTGATAATAACATTACTACTGCTATAGTACTGCTACTATTATAATATTATTACTACTGATAATAACACTACTACTATTATAATACTGATAATAACATTACTACTGATAATAACATAACTACTGATAATAACATTACTACTATTATAATACTATTACTACTGATAATAACATTACTACTATTATAATACTATTACTACTGATAACAACATTACCACTGATAATAACAATCCTACTATTATAATACTGATACTATTATAATGCTAATACTACTGATAATAACATTACTACTGCTATAGTACTACAACTATTATAATAGTATTACTAATGATAATACCATTACTACTATTATAATATTATTACTACTGATAATAACATTACTACTGATAATAACATTACTACTGATAATAACATTACTGCTATTATAATACTATTACTACTGATAATAACATTACTACTGATAATAACATTACTACTGCTATAGTACTACTACTATTATAATACTATTGCTACTGATAATAACATTACTACTGATAATAACATTACTACTGCTATAGTACTACTACTATTATAATACTATTACTACTGATAATAACATTACTACTGATAATAACATTACTACTGCTATAGTACTACTACTACTATAATACTATTGCTACTGATAATAACATTACTGCTGCTATAGTACTACTACTATTATAATACTATTACTACTGATAATAACATTACTACTGATAATAACATTACTACTATTATAATACTGATAATAACATTACTACTGATAATAACATTACTACTGCTATAGTACTACTACTATTATAATATTATTACTACTGATAATAACATTACTACAGATAATAACATTACTACTGATAATACCATTACTACTGCTATAGTACTACTACTATTATAATACTATTACTACTGATAATAACATTACTACTATTATAATACTGGTAATAACATTACTACTGATAATAACATTACTACTGATAATACCATTACTACTGCTATAGTACTACTACTATTATAATATTACTACTACTGATAATAACATTACTACTGATAATACCATTACTACTGCTTTAGTACTACTACTATTATAATACTATTACTACTGATAATAACATTACTAATAATAATAACATTACTACTATTATAATACTGATAATAACATTACTAATGATAATACCATTACTACTGATAATAACATTACTACTATTATAATACTATTACTACTGATAATAGCATTACTACTGATAATAACATTACTACTATTATAATACTATTACCACTGATAATAACATTACTACTGATAATAACATTACTACTATTATAATACTATTACTACTGATAATAACATTACTACCGATAATAACATTACTACTATTATAATACAAATAATAACATTACTACTGCTATAGTACTACTACTATTATAATATTATTACTACCGATAATAACATTACTACTGATAATAACATTACTACTGATAATAACATTACTACTATTATAATACTGATAATAACATTACTACTGCTATAGTACTACTACTATTATAATATTATTACTACTGATAATAACATTACTACTGATAATAACATTACTACTGCTATAGTACTACTACTATTATAATATTATTACCACTGATAATAACATTACTACTGCTATAATACTATTACTACTGATAATAACATTACTACTGATAATACCATTACTACTGCTATAGTGCTACTACTATTATAATACTATTACTACTGATAATAACATTACTACTAATAATAACATTACTACTATTATAATACTGCTAATAACATTACTAATGATAATACCATTACTACTGATAATAACATTACTACTATTATAATACTATTACTACTGATAATAACATTACTACTGATAATAACATTACTACTATTATAATACTATTACTACTGATAATAACATTACTACTGATAATAACATTACTACTATTATAATACTGATAATAACATTACTACTGCTATAGTACTACTACTATTATAATAGTATTACTACTGATAATAACATTACTACTATTATAATACTGATAATAACATTACTACTGCTATAGTACTACTACTATTATAATATTATCACTACTGATAATAACATTACTACTGATAATAACATTACTACTGATAATAACACTACTGCTATTATAATACTGATAATAACATTACTACTGCTATAGTACTACTACTATTATAATATTATTACTACTGAT
The DNA here is from genome assembly GCF_013265735.2 of Oncorhynchus mykiss. Lineage (NCBI taxonomy): Eukaryota > Metazoa > Chordata > Actinopteri > Salmoniformes > Salmonidae > Oncorhynchus > Oncorhynchus mykiss. The sequence continues at coordinate 61,336 of NW_023493724.1, read as the reverse complement.
AATAACATTACTACTATTATAATACTATTACTACTGATAGTAACATTACTAATATTATAATACTGATAATAACATTACTACTGCTATATTACTACTATTATAATATTATTACTACTGATAATAACATTACTACTATTATAATACTGATAATAACATTACTACTGCTATAGTACTACTACTATTATAATATTATTACTACTGATAATAACATTACTACTATTATAATACTGATAATAACATTACTACTATTATAATACTGATAATAACATTACTACTGCTATAGTACTACTACTATTATAATATTATTACTACTGATAATAACATTACTACTATTATAATACTGATAATAACATTACTACTGCTATAGTACTACTACTATTATAATACTGATAATAACATTACTACTGCTATAGTACTACTACTACTGACAATACGATTACTACTGCTATAGTACTACTACTATTATAATATTATTACTACTGATAATAACATTACTACTGATAATAACATTACAACTATTATAATATTATTACTACTGATAATAACATTACTACTGATAATAACATTACTACTGATAATAACATTACTACTATTATAATACTGATAATAACATTACTACTGCTATAGTACTACTACTATTATAATATTATTACTACTGATAATAACATTACTACTATTATAATACTGACAATAACAATACTACTATTGTATTATTATTACTACTAATAATAGCATTACTACTGCTAGAGTACTACTACTATTATAATACCATTACTACTGATAATACCATTACTACTGATAATAACATTACTACTGATACTAACATTACTACTGCTATAGTACTACTACTATTATAATACTATTACTACTGATAATAACATTACTACAGATAATAACATTACTGCTATTATAATACTGATAATAACATTACTACTATTATAATACTGATAATAACATTACTACTGCTATAGTACTACTACTATTATAATATTATTACTACTGATAATAACATTACTACTATTATAATACTGACAATAACAATACTACTATTGTATTATTATTACTACTAATAATAGCATTACTACTGCTAGAGTACTAGTACTATTATAATACTATTACTACTGATAATAACATTACTACAGATAATAACATTACTGCTGCTATAGTACTACTACTATTATAATAACATTACTACTGATAATAACATTACTACTATTATAATACTGGTAATAACATTACTACTGATAATAACATTACTACTGATAATACCATTACTACTGCTATAGTACTACTACTATTATAATATTACTACTACTGATAATAACATTACTACTGATAATACCATTACTACTGCTTTAGTACTACTACTATTATAATACTATTACTACTGATAATAACATTACTACTAATAATAACATTACTACTATTATAATACTGATAATAACATTACTAATGATAATACCATTACTACTGATAATAACATTACTACTATTATAATACTATTACTACTGATAATAGCATTACTACTGATAATAACATTACTACTATTATAATACTATTACCACTGATAATAACATTACTACTGATAATAACATTACTACTATTATACTACTATTACTACTGATAACAACATTACTACCGATAATAACATTACTACTATTATAATACAAATAATAACATTACTACTGCTATAGTACTACTACTATTATAATATTATTACTACCGATAATAACATTACTACTGATAATAACATTACTACTGATAATAACATTACTACTATTATAATACTGATAATAACATTACTACTGCTATAGTACTACTACTATTATAATATTATTACTACTGATAATAACATTACTACTGATAATAACATTACTACTGATAATAACATTACTACTGATAATAACATTACTACTGCTATAGTACTACTACTATTATAATATTATTACCACTGATAATAACATTACTACTGCTAAAATACTATTACTACTGATAATAACATTACTACTGATAATACCATTACTACTGCTATAGTGCTACTACTATTATAATACTATTACTACTGATAATAACATTACTACTAATAATAACATTACTACTATTATAATACTGCTAATAACATTACTAATGATAATACCATTACTACTGATAATAACATTACTACTATTATAATACTATTACTACTGATAATAACATTACTACTGATAATAACATTACTACTATTATAATACTATTACTACTGATAATAACATTACTACTGATAATAACATTACTACTATTATAATACTATTACTACTGATAATAACATTACTACTGATAATAACATTACTACTATTATAATACTGATAATAACATTACTACTGCTATAGTACTACTACTATTATAATAGTATTACTACTGATAATAACATTACTACTATTATAATACTGATAATAACATTACTACTGCTATAGTACTACTACTATTATAATATTATCACTACTGATAATAACATTACTACTGATAATAACATTACTACTGATAATAACACTACTGCTATTATAATACTGATAATAACATTACTACTGCTATAGTACTACTACTATTATAATATTATTACTACTGATAATAACATTACTACTATTATAATACTGATAATAACATTACTACTGCTATAGTACTACTACTATTATAATATTATTACTACTGATAATAACATTACTACTATTATAATACTGATAATAACATTACTACTATTATAATACTGATAATAACATTACTACTGCTATAGTACTACTACTATTATAATATTATTACTACTGATAATAACATTACTACTGATAATAACATTACTACTGCTATAGTACTACTACTATTATAATACTATTACTACTGATAATAACACTACTGTTATTATAATACTATTACTACTGATAATAACATTACTAATATTATAATACTGATAATAACATTACTACTGCTATAGTACTACTACTATTATAATATTATTACTACTGATAATAACATTACTACTATTATAATACTGATAATAACATTACTACTGCTATAGTACTACTACTACTGACAATACGATTACTACTGCTATAGTACTACTACTATTATAATATTATTACTACTGATAATAACATTACTACTGATAATAACATTACAACTATTATAATATTATTACTACTGATAATAACATTACTACTGATAATAACATTACTACTGATAATAACATTACTACTATTATAATACTGATAATAACATTACTACTGCTATAGTACTACTACTATTATAATATTATTACTACTGATAATAACATTACTACTATTATAATACTGACAATAACAATACTACTATTGTATTATTATTACTACTAATAATAGCATTACTACTGCTAGAGTACTACTACTATTATAATACCATTACTACTGATAATACCATTACTACTGATAATAACATTACTACTGATACTAACATTACTACTGCTATAGTACTACTACTATTATAATACTATTACTACTGATAATAACATTACTACAGATAATAACATTACTGCTATTATAATACTGATAATAACATTACTACTATTATAATACTGATAATAACATTACTACTGCTATAGTACTACTACTATTATAATATTATTACTACTGATAATAACATTACTACTATTATAATACTGACAATAACAATACTACTATTGTATTATTATTACTACTAATAATAGCATTACTACTGCTATAGTACTACTACTATTATAATAGCATTACTACTGATAATACCATTACTACTATTATAATACTATTACTACTGATAATAACATTACTACAGATAATAACATTACTACTGATAATAACATTACTACTATTATAATACTATTACTACTGATAATAACATTACTAGAGATAATAACATTACTACTATTATAATACTATTACCACTGATAATAACATTACTAGAGATAATAACATTACTACTATTATAATACTATTACTACTGATAATACCATTACTACTGATAATAACATTACTACTATTATAATACTGATAATAACATTACTACTGATAATAACATTACTACTATTATAATACAGATAATAACATTACTACTGATAATAACATTACTACTGATAATAACATTACTACTGCTATAGTACTACTACTATTATAATACTATTACTACTGATAATAACATTACTACATATAATAACATTACTACTGATAATAACATTACTACTGATAATAACATTACTACTATTATAATACTATTACTACTGCTAACATTACTACTGCTATAGTACTACTACTACTGAAAGTAACATTACTACTACTATAATACTTTTACTTTGGATAATAACTATGATAATAACAACATTATGAGCAACATTAATAACTACGATAATAACATTAATAACTGATAATAATAACATTAATGCCTATGATAATACCATTAATTACTATGATGATAATAACATTAATAACTATAATAATAACATTAATGCCTATGATAATAACATTAATAACTATGATAATAACATTAATACCTATGATAATAACATTGATACCTATGATAATAACATTGATACCTATGATAATAACATTAATTACTATGATGATAATAACATTAATAACTATGATAATAACATTAATAACTATGATAATTATAACATTTATGCCTATGACAATAACATTAATGCCAATGATAATAACATTAATAACTATGAGAATAATAACATTAATGCCGATGATAATAACATTAATAACTATGATAATAATAACATTAATAACTATGATAATAACAACATTAATGCCTATGATAATAACAACATTATTACTACACATGATAGTGGAAGTTGCTGTTGACTCACCTTAGAAGGGATGGCTGCCTGGTAAACTCTCTCCAAGTTACTGTAGCCTCCAATCTTGTTGAACGCTGGGTGGACAGACAGACAGACAGACAGACAGACAGACAGACAGACAGACAGACAGACAGACAGACAGAAAGAAAGAAAGAAAGAAAGAAAGAAAGAAAGAAAGAAAGAAAGAAAGAAAGAAAGAAAGAAAGAGAGGGGACGCTGGTGATGGTGAGAATGATAGTTGTGTGTGTGTGTGTGTGTGTGTGTGTGTACCTGTGATGTTGAGGATGATAGTGTGTGTGTGTCTGTGTGTGCGTGTGTGTGTGTGTGTGTGTGTGTGTGTGTGTGTGTGTGTGTGTGTGTGCGTGTGTGTGTGTGTGTACCTGTGATGGTGAGGATGATTGCTCCTATAATCATGACGAAGGTCTGCAGAGTGTCTGTATAGATGACAGCAGCCAGACCACCTGATGAAGACAGAGATGGAGGGAACTAAGGCTTGTAGAATATAGTATAGAATATAGTGTTTAGACCTGCTATAGTGTAGAGGGAGAGGAGGGATAGTAGAATATAGTATAGAATATAGTGTATAGATCTGCTATAGTGTAGAGGGAGAGGAGGGATAGTAGAATATAGTATAGAATATAGTATATAGACCTGCTATAGTGTAGAGGGCAGTGACCACCAGCATGAGGACGGTAGACAGGTACAGGTTCCATCCTAAACACACCTGGACAAACAACGCCCCTGAGTACAGGTCTGTCTGTTGGAGGGAGACGAGAGAGAGGAGGGGGAGGGAGGATAGGGGCAGGGAGGGAGGAGAGAGAGAGAGGAGGAGAGAGGGTGGAGGGATGAGGGGGAGGGAGACGAGGGAGAGAGGAGGGGTAGGGAGGAGAGAAGGTGGAGGGAGGAGAAAGGAGGGGGAGGGAGGAGAGGGGAGAGGGAGGGAGGAGAGGGGGAGAGAGAGAGGAGGGGGAGGGAGGAGAGAGGGTGGAGGGAGGAGGGAGAGGGAGACGAGGGAGAGAGGAGGGGTAGGGAGGAGAGAAGGTGGAGGGAGGAGAAAGGAGGGGGAGGGAGACGAGGGAGAGAGGAGGGATAGGGAGGAGAGAGGAGGGGGAGGGAGACGAGGGAGACGAGGGAGAGAGAGAGAGAGAGGAGGGGGAGGGGGGAGAGAGAGAGAGAGGGGAGGGAGGAGAGATAGAAAGTGAGAGAGAGGGAGGAGAGAGAGGAGGGGTAGGGAGGAGAGGGGGAGGGTGGGAGGAGAAAGAGAGAGAGTGGAGGGAGGAGAGAGAGAGGAGGGGGAGGGAGGCGAGAGCGAGAGAAGAGGGGGAGGGAGGAGAGAGAGGAGGTGGAGGGAAGAGAGAGAGGAGAGAGAGAAGAGGGGGATTAGAGAAAGAGGAGGGAGGGGAGAGAGATGGGGGGAGAGAGCAAAAAATAGAGAAATCAGGTCATCCGTTGTCATAGTAATTGTGTTCTGACCTCTGAGACAATGACAGTCTATTCAGTGACACCAGAACAACGACTGGGCTGTGTGGTGTGATATATCATACTGATATCTTGGTGAAGACAGACAGCATCAGAGAGAGAACAGACAGGGCTGTGTGGTGTGTTATATCATACTGATATCTTGGTGAAGACAGACAGCATCAGAGAGAGAACAGACAGGGCTGTGTGGTATATCATACTGATATATTGGTGAAGACAGACAGCATCAGAGAGAGAACAGACAGGGCTGTGTGGTGTGATATATCATACTGATATCTTGGTGAAGACAGACAGCATCAGAGAGAGAACAGACAGGGCTGTGTGGTGTGTTATATCATACTGATATCTTGGTGAAGACAGACAGCATCAGAGAGAGAACAGACAGGGCTGTGTGATATATCATACTGATATCTTGGTGAAGACAGACAGCATCAGAGAGAGAACAGACAGGGCTGTGTGATATATCATACTGATATCTTGGTGAAGACAGACAGCATCAGAGAGAGAACAGACAGGTAGGTTCTGATCCTCTCCCCTCCGAACCGACGACCCAGGTACTCCGGCATGGTCACGATCTGGAACAAACACACTGTCTGTTTAAGAGTGACGCCCAGCAGAGGAATGTTCAGGTTAAAGAATTCTTCAACTAGCTGCAACACGCAGGAAAGGGTGCAGGTACACACTCTGACTGTGTGTGTGTGTGTGTGTGTGTGTGTGTGTGTGTGTGTGTGTGTGTGTGTGTGTGTGTGTGTGTGTGTGTGTGTGTGTGTGTGTGTGTGTGTGTGTGTGTGTGTGTGTGTGTGTGTGTGTGTGTGTGTGTGTGTGTGTGTGTGTTTGTTTGTCTGTGTGTGTGAACTCACCCCTGAAGACACATAGACTGGTACAAACACCCAAGCCAATGCCAGCAACACATAGGTGGCCTGAGAGACAGAGAGAGGGAGACAGAGAGAGAGAGAGAGAGATGGGGGGAGAGAGGGAGAGAGAGAGAGAGATAGGGGGAGAGAGAGAGAGGGAGGCAGAGAGATTGTGGGAGAGAGAGAGAGAGACAGAGATAGGGGGGAGAAATAGAAAGGTTTCATTAACTGTGAGACTGCCCCCTGTTGTCTGCTGATGGTACTACTACTATACATAATAATCAGCTGGTTACACTGCCCCCTGCTGTCTGCTGATGGTACTACTACTATACATAATAATCAGCTGGTTACACTGCCCCCTGCTGTCTGCTGATGGTACTACTACTATACATAATAATCAGCTGGTTACACTGCCCCCTGTTGTCTGAACAGTGAAATGCTCAGCCTGAAAAAAAGTCTGACCTGGATTTGACAGAGAATTGAATTAGAATTTGTAGAATTAACCCCAACGATGGCACGGTGTGTGTATGCAGTAGGGGTGAGTGGGGGGACCACTGGGGGAGCTGTGTATGCAGTAGGGGAAGCTGTGTATGCAGTAGGGGTGAGTGGGGGAATCCACGGGGGAAGGTTAGTAGGGGTGAGTGGGGGAAACCACTGGGGAAGGTTAGTAGGGGTGAGTGGGGGAATCCACTGGGGAAGGTTAGTAGGGGTGAGTGGGGGAAACCACTGGGGAAGGTTAGTAGGGGTGAGTGGGGGAAACCACTGGGGAAGGTTAGTATGGGTGAATGGGGGAAACCACTGGGGAAGGTTAGTAGGGGTGAGTGGGGGAATCCACTGGGGAAGGTTAGTAGGGGTGAGTGGGGGAAACCACTGGGGAAGGTTAGTAGGGGTGAGTGGGGGAATCCACTGGGGAAGGTTAGTAGGGGTGAGTGGGGGAATCCACTGGGGAAGGTTAGTAGGGGTGAGTGGGGGAATCCACTGGGGAAGGTTAGTAGGGGTGAGTGGGGGAAACCACTGGGGAAGGTTAGTAGGGGTGAGTGGGGGAATCCACTGGGGAAGGTTAGTAGGGGTGAGTGGGGGAATCCACTGGGGAAGGTTAGTAGGGGTGAGTGGGGGAATCCACTGGGGAAGGTTAGTAGGGGTGTAACGTCCTGCGCTGTTTGTTCTATAACCTGTTAATTTACATTCGGAAACTATTCAGACCACTTGACCTTTTCCACATTTGGTTACGTTAAACGCCTATTCTAAAATCTATTAAATCAAATGTTTTCCTCATTAATCTACACTCAGTAACCCAGAATGACAAAGTGAAAACAGATTTTTTTGCAAATGTATTAAAAAATAAAAACAGAAATAACTTATTTACATAAATATTAAGACCCTTTACTATGAGACTCTAAATTGATCTCAGGTGCATCCTGTTATCATTGATCATCCTTGAGATGTTTCTACAACTTGATAGGAGTCCACCTGTGGTAAATTCAATTGATTGAACATGATTTGGAAAGGCACACACCTGTCTATATAAGGTCCCACAGTCGACAGTGCATGTCAGAGCAAAAAACAAGCCTTGAGGTCAAAGTAATTCTCCATAGCATTTCGAGACAGGATTGTGACGAGGCACAGATCTGGGGAAGGAAACCAACACATTTCTGCAGCATTGAAGATCCCCAAGAACACAGTGGCTTCCATCAATCTTAAATGGAAGAAGTTTAGATCCATCAAGACTCTTCCTTGACCTCACCGCCTGGCCAAACTGAGCAATCGGTGGAGAAGGGCCTTGGTAAGGGAGGTGACCAAGAACCCAACGGTCACTCTGACAGAGCTCCAGAGTTCCTCTGTGGAGATGGGAGAACCTTACAGAAGGACAACCATCTCTGCAGCACTCCACCAATCAGGTAGAGGGGCCAAACGGAAGCCACTCCTCAGTAAAAGTCACATGACAGCTCACGAAAGTTTGCCAAAAGGCAGCTAAAGACTCTCAGACCATGAGAAACAAGATTCTCTGGTCTTATGAAACCAAGATTGAACTCTTTGGCCTGAATGCCAAGCGTCACGTCTGGAGGAAACCTGGAACCATCCCTACTGTGAAGCATGGTGGTTGCAGCATCATGCTGTGGGGATGTTTTTCAGCGGCAGGGACTGGGAGACTCGTCAAGATCGAGGGAAAGATGAACGGCGCAAAGTACAGAGAAATCCTTGATGAAAACCTGCTCAGGACCTCAGACTGGGGCGAAGGTTCACCTTCCAACAGGACAACATCCTTAAGCACGCAGCCAAGACAACGCAGGAGTGGCTTCGGGACAAGTCTCTGAATGTCCTTGAGTGGCCCAGCCAGAACCCGGAATTGATCGAACATCTCTGGAGACCTGAAAGAATCTGTGCAGCGACGCTCCCCATCCAACCTGGCAGAGCTTGAGAGGATCTGCAGAGAAGAATGGGAGAAACTCCCCAAATACAGGTGTGCCAAGCTTGTAGTGTCATACCCAAGAAGACTCAAGGCTGTAATCGCTGCCAAAGGTGATTCAATGAAGTACTGAGTAAAGGCTCTGAATACTGATGGAAATGTCATATTTCAGTTTTTAAATATTTCTAAAAACCGTTTTCTTTGTCATTATGGGGTATTATGGGTAGATTGATTTTAGAATAAGGCTGAAACGTAACAAAATGTGGAACAAGTCAAGGGGTCTGAATGCACTTTATATGCCTTGCCACTGTGATAAACAGGCCTAGAGGCCTTGCCACTGTGATACACAGACCTAAACGCCTTGCCACTGTGATAAACAGGCCTAAAGGCCTTGCCACTGTGATAAACAGGCCTATAGGCCTTGCCACTGTGATAAACAGGCCTAAAGGCCTTGCCACTGTGATAAACAGGCCTAAAGGCCTTGCCACTGTGATAAACAGGCCTAAATGCCTTGCCACTGTGATAAACAGGCCTATAGGCCTTGCCACTGTGATAAACAGGCCTAAAGGCCTTGCCACTGTGATAAACAGGCCTAAAGGCCTTGCCACTGTGATAAACAGGCCTAAAGGCCTTGCCACTGTGATAAACAGGCCTATAGGCCTTGCCACTGTGATAAACAGGCCTAAAGGCCTTGCCACTGTGATAAACAGGCCTAAAGGCCTTGCCACTGTGATAAACAGGCCCAAAGGCCTTGCCACTGTGATAAACAGGCCTAAAGGCCTTGCCACTGTGATAAACAGGCCTAAAGGCCTTGCCACTGTGATAAACAGGCCTAAAGGCCTTGCCACTGTGATAAACAGGCCTAAAGGCCTTGCCACTGTGATAAACAGGCCTAAAGTCCTTGCCACTGTGATAAACAGACCTAAAGGCCTTGCCACTGTGATAAACAGACCTAAAGGCCTTGCCACTGTGATAAACAGGCCTAAACGCCTTGCCACTGTGATAAACAGGCCTAAAGGCCTTGCCACTGTGATAAACAGGCCTAGAGTCCTTGCCACTGTGATAAACAGGCCTAGAGGCCTTGCCACTGATAAAAAGGCCTAAAGGCCTTGCCACTGATAAACAGGCCTAAACGCCTTGCCACTGTGATAAACAGGCCTAAAGGCCTTGCCACTGTGATAAACAGGCCTAAAGGCCTTGCCACTGTGATAAACAGGCCTAAAGGCCTTGCCACTGTGATAAACAGACCTAAAGGCCTTGCCACTGTGATAAACAGACCTAAAGGCCTTGCCACTGATAAACAGACCTAAAGGCCTTGCCACTGTGATAAACAGACCTAAAGGCCTTGCCACTCTGATAAACAGACCTAAAGGCCTTGCCACTGTGATAAACAGGCCTAGAGGCCTTGCCACTGATAAACAGACCTAAAGGCCTTGCCACTGTGATAAACAGGCCTAAAGGCCTTGCCACTGATAAACAGACCTAAAGGCCTTGCCACTGATAAACAGACCTAAAGGCCTTGCCACTGTGATAAACAGACCTAAAGGCCTTGCCACTGATAAACAGACCTAAAGGCCTTGCCACTGATAAACAGACCTAAAGGCCTTGCCACTGATAAACAGGCCTAAAGGCCTTGCCACTGTGATAAACAGACCTAAAGGCCTTGCCACTGATAAACAGACCTAAAGGCCTTGCCACTGTGATAAACAGGCCTTTAGGCCTTGCCACTGTGATAAACAGACCTAAAGGCCTTGCCACTGTGATAAACAGGCCTAAAGGCCTTGCCACTGTGATAAACAGACCTAAAGGCCTTGCCACTGATAAACAGACCTAAAGGCCTTGCCACTGTGATAAACAGGCCTAAAGGCCTTGCCACTGTGATAAACAGGCCTATAGGCCTTGCCACTGTGATAAACAGGCCTAAAGGCCTTGCCACTGATAAACAGGCCTAAAGGCCTTGCCACTGATAAACAGACCTAAAGGCCTTGCCACTGATAAACAGGCCTAAAGGCCTTGCCACTGTGATAAACAGGCCTAAAGGCCTTGCCACTGTGAGAAACAGACCTAAAGGCCTTGCCACTGTGATAAACAGACCTAAAGGCCTTGCCACTGTGATAAACAGGCCTAAAGGCCTTGCCACTGTGATAAACAGGCCTAAAGGCCTTGCCACTGTGATAAACAGGCCTAAAGGCCTTGCCACTGTGATAAACAGGCCTATAGGCCTTGCCACTGTGATAAACAGGCCTAAAGGCCTTGCCACTGTGATAAACAGGCCTAAAGGCCTTGCCACTGTGATAAACAGGCCCAAAGGCCTTGCCACTGTGATAAACAGGCCTAAAGGCCTTGCCACTGTGATAAACAGGCCTAAAGGCCTTGCCACTGTGATAAACAGACCTAAAGGCCTTGCCACTGTGATAAACAGGCCTAAAGGCCTTGCCACTGTGATAAACAGGCCTAAAGTCCTTGCCACTGTGATAAACAGACCTAAAGGCCTTGCCACTGTGATAAACAGACCTAAAGGCCTTGCCACTGTGATAAACAGGCCTAAACGCCTTGCCACTGTGATAAACAGGCCTAAAGGCCTTGCCACTGTGATAAACAGGCCTAGAGTCCTTGCCACTGTGATAAACAGGCCTAGAGGCCTTGCCACTGATAAACAGGCCTAAAGGCCTTGCCACTGATAAACAGGCCTAAACGCCTTGCCACTGTGATAAACAGGCCTAAAGGCCTTGCCACTGTGATAAACAGGCCTAAAGGCCTTGCCACTGTGATAAACAGGCCTAAAGGCCTTGCCACTGTGATAAACAGGCCTAAAGGCCTTGCCACTGTGATAAACAGACCTAAAGGCCTTGCCACTGTGATAAACAGACCTAAAGGCCTTGCCACTGATAAACAGACCTAAAGGCCTTGCCACTGTGATAAACAGACCTAAAGGCCTTGCCACTCTGATAAACAGACCTAAAGGCCTTGCCACTGTGATAAACAGGCCTAGAGGCCTTGCCACTGATAAACAGACCTAAAGGCCTTGCCACTGTGATAAACAGGCCTAAAGGCCTTGCCACTGATAAACAGACCTAAAGGCCTTGCCACTGATAAACAGACCTAAAGGCCTTGCCACTGTGATAAACAGACCTAAAGGCCTTGCCACTGATAAACAGACCTAAAGGCCTTGCCACTGATAAACAGACCTAAAGGCCTTGCCACTGATAAACAGGCCTAAAGGCCTTGCCACTGTGATAAACAGACCTAAAGGCCTTGCCACTGATAAACAGACCTAAAGGCCTTGCCACTGTGATAAACAGGCCTTTAGGCCTTGCCACTGTGATAAACAGACCTAAAGGCCTTGCCACTGTGATAAACAGGCCTAAAGGCCTTGCCACTGTGATAAACAGACCTAAAGGCCTTGCCACTGATAAACAGACCTAAAGGCCTTGCCACTGTGATAAACAGGCCTAAAGGCCTTGCCACTGTGATAAACAGACCTAAAGGCCTTGCCACTGTGATAAACAGGCCTAAAGGCCTTGCCACTGATAAACAGGCCTAAAGGCCTTGCCACTGATAAACAGACCTAAAGGCCTTGCCACTGATAAACAGGCCTAAAGGCCTTGCCACTGTGATAAACAGGCCTAAAGGCCTTGCCACTGTGAGAAACAGACCTAAAGGCCTTGCCACTGTGATAAACAGACCTAAAGGCCTTGCCACTGTGATAAACAGACCTAAAGGCCTTGCCACTGTTATATACAGGCCTAAAGGCCTTGCCACTGTGATAAACAGGCCTAAAGGCCTTGCCACTGTGATAAACAGGCCTAAAGGCCTTGCCACTGTGATATACAGGCCTAAAGGCCTTGCCACTGATAAACAGGCCTAAAGGCCTTGCCACTGTGATAAACAGGCCTAAAGGCCTTGCCACTGATAAACAGACCTAAAGGCCTTGCCACTGTGATAAACAGACCTAAAGGCCTTGCCACTGTGATAAACAGGCCTAAAGGCCTTGCCACTGTGATAAACAGACCTAAAGGCCTTGCCACTGTGATAAACAGACCTAAAGGCCTTGCCACTGTGATAAACAGGCCTAAAGGCCTTGCCACTGATAAACAGGCCTAAAGGCCTTGCCACTGTGATAAACAGACCTAAAGGCCTTGCCACTGTGATAAACAGGCCTAAAGGCCTTGCCACTGTGATAAACAGACCTAAAGGCCTTGCCACTGTGATAAACAGACCTAAAGGCCTTGCCACTGTGATAAACAGGCCTAAAGGCCTTGCCACTGTGATAAACAGGCCTTAAGGCCTTGCCACTTTGATAAACAGACCTAAAGGCCTTGCCACTGTGATTTAAAGGCCTAAAGGCCTTGCCACTGTGATAAACAGGCCTAAAGGCCTTGCCACTGTGATAAACAGACCTAAAGGCCTTGCCACTGTGATTTAAAGGCCTAAAGGCCTTGCCACTGTGATAAACAGGCCTAAAGGCAGAGACAATAAGAAGGTACACATTTGTTTCATCTCAAAAGCAGAGAGCAACCTCTGTCCGGTGAAGTGCACAAAGCCATTTGCTTCTAACAAACAGTCAGATGACCTGCAGCAAGGTCAAGCAAGGTTCATGTTTCAGACATTATGGGACCACTAAACAACTATTGATTTAAAACCACGGAGAGTTTAGCGTGTACAGTTAAGATCTGCCTTCAATTAGCCTTTTACACAACGGGCCATTGGAACACTGTGATAAAGTTGGATTAGCAAACACAACAGGCCATTGGAACACTGTGATAAACTTGGATTAGCAAACACAACGGGCCATTGGAACACTGTGATAAACTTGGATTAGCAAACACAACGGGCCATTGGAACACTGTGATAAACTTGGATTAGCAAACATAACGGGCCATTGGAACACTGTGATAAACTTGGATTAGCAAACACAACGGGCCATTGGAACACTGTGATAAACTTGGATTAGCAAACACAACGGGCCATTGGAACACTGTGATAAACTTGGATTAGCAAACACAACGGGCCATTGGAACACTGTGATAAACTTGGATTAGCAAACACAACAGGCCATTGGAACACTGTGATAAACTTGGATTAGCAAACACAACGGGCCATTGGAACACTGTGATAAACTTGGATTAGCAAACACAACAGGCCATTGGAACACTGTGATAAAGTTGGATTAGCAAACACAACGGGCCATTGGAACACTGTGATAAACTTGGATTAGCAAACACAACGGGCCATTGGAACACTGTGATAAACTTGGATTAGCAAACACAACGGGCCATTGGAACACTGTGATAAACTTGGATTAGCAAACACAACAGGCCATTGGAACACTGTGATAAACTTGGATTAGCAAACACAACAGGCCATTGGAACACTGTGATAAAGTTGGATTAGCAAACACAACGGGCCATTGGAACACTGTGATAAAGTTGGATTAGCAAACACAACGGGCCATTGGAACACTGTGATAAACTTGGATTAGCAAACACAACGGGCCATTGGAACACTGTGATAAACTTGGATTAGCAAACACAACAGGCCATTGGAACACTGTGATAAAGTTGGATTAGCAAACACAACGGGCCATTGGAACACTGTGATAAAGTTGGATTAGCAAACACAACGGGCCATTGGAACACTGTGATAAACTTGGATTAGCAAACACAACGGGCCATTGGAACACTGTGATAAACTTGGATTAGCAAACACAACAGGCCATTGGAACACTGTGATAAACTTGGATTAGCAAACACAACGGGCCATTGGAACACTGTGATAAACTTGGATTAGCAAACACAACAGGCCATTGGAACACTGTGATAAAGTTGGATTAGCAAACACAACGGGCCATTGGAACACTGTGATAAAGTTGGATTAGCAAACACAACAGGCCATTGGAACACTGTGATAAAGTTGGATTAGCAAACACAACGGGCCATTGGAACACTGTGATAAAGTTGGATTAGCAAACACAACGGGCCATTGGAACACTGTGATAAACTTGGATTAGCAAACACAACGGGCCATTGGAACACTGTGATAAACTAGGATTAGCAAACACAACAGGCCATTGGAACACTGTGGTAAACTTGGATTAGCAAACACAACGGGCCATTGGAACACTGTGGTAAACTTGGATTAGCAAACACAACGGGCCATTGGAACACTGTGATAAAGTTGGATTAGCAAACACAACAGGCCATTGGAACACTGTGATAAAGTTGGATTAGCAAACACAACGGGCCATTGGAACACTGTGATAAAGTTGGATTAGCAAACACAACAGGCCATTGGAACACTGTGGTAAACTTGGATTAGCAAACACAACGGGCCATTGGAACACTGTGATAAACTTGGATTAGCAAACACAACGGGCCATTGGAACACTGTGATAAAGTTGGATTAGCAAACACAACGGGCCATTGGAACACTGCGATAAACTTGGATTAGCAAACACAACGGGCCATTGGAACACTGTGATAAACTTGGATTAGCAAACACAACAGGCCATTGGAACACTGTGATAAAGTTGGATTAGCAAACACAACGGGCCATTGGAACACTGTGATAAAGTTGGATTAGCAAACACAACGGGCCATTGGAACACTGTGATAAACTTGGATTAGCAAACACAACGGGCCATTGGAACACTGTGGTAAACTTGGATTAGCAAACACAACGGGCCATTGGAACACTGCGATAAACTTGGATTAGCAAACACAACGGGCCATTGGAACACTGTGATAAACTTGGATTAGCAAACACAACAGGCCATTGGAACACTGTGATAAAGTTGGATTAGCAAACACAACGGGCCATTGGAACACTGTGATAAACTTGGATTAGCAAACACAACAGGCCATTGGAACACTGTGATAAACTTGGATTAGCAAACACAACAGGCCATTGGAACACTGTGATAAACTAGTATTAGCAAACACAACAGGCCATTGGAACACTGCGATAAACTTGGATTAGCAAACACAACGGGCCATTGGAACACTGCGATAAACTTGGATTAGCAAACACAACAGGCCATTGGAACACTGTGATAAACTTGGATTAGCAAACACAACAGGCCATTGGAACACTGCGATAAACTTGGATTAGCAAACACAACAGGCCATTGGAACACTGTGATAAAGTTGGATTAGCAAACACAACGGGCCATTGGAACACTGCGATAAACTTGGATTAGCAAACACAACAGGCCATTGGAACACTGCGATAAACTTGAATTAGCAAACACAACAGGCCATTGGAACACTGTGATAAAGTTGGATTAGCAAACACAACGGGCCATTGGAACACTGTGATAAACTTGGATTAGCAAACACAACAGGCCATTGGAACACTGCGATAAACTTGGATTAGCAAACACAACAGGCCATTGGAACACTGTGATAAAGTTGGATTAGCAAACACAACGGGCCATTGGAACACTGTGATAAACTTGGATTAGCAAACACAACGGGCCATTGGAACACTGTGATAAACTTGGATTAGCAAACACAACGGGCCATTGGAACACTGTGATAAACTTGGATTAGCAAACACAACGGGCCATTGGAACACTGTGATAAACTTGGATTAGCAAACACAACGGGCCATTGGAACACTGTGATAAACTTGGATTAGCAAACACAACGGGCCATTGGAACACTGTGATAAACTTGGATTAGCAAACACAACGGGCCATTGGAACACTGTGATAAACTTGGATTAGCAAACACAACGGGCCATTGGAACACTGTGATAAACTTGGATTAGCAAACACAACGGGCCATTGGAACACTGTAATTTCTGATCAATTTGATGTTATTTTAAATGGACCAAAAATGTGCTTTTCTTTGAAAAACAAGGACATTTGTAAGTGGCCCTGAACTTTTGAACGGTAGTGTAAATTACTCAGTAACTCAGTGACTCATGTTTGCATCTCAATGTGATAAAAAACAGCCTGCATGTTCCTCACAAAGAGGACAACTGCTGTTACTGAGCCAGATGTCTGTGTTTCAGGGGAGAAAAACAGTCCTATGTTGTTCTGTCTGTCTGTATGCTGATATGTTGCTCTGTCTGTCTGTCTGCTGATATGTTGCTCTGTCTGTCTGTGTGCTGATATGTTGCTCTGTCTGAATGCGTGCTGATATGTTGCTCTGTCTATCTGTGGGCTGATATGTTGCTCTGTCTGAATGCGTGCTGATATGTTGCTCTGTCTATCTGTGTGCTGATATGTTGCTCTGTCTGTCTGCGTGCTGATATGTTGCTCTGTCTGTCTGTCTGCGTGCTGATATGTGGCTCTGTCTGTCTGCGTGCTAATATGTTGCTCTGTCTGTCTGTGTGCTGATATGTTGCTCTGTCTGTCTGCGTGCTGATATGTTGCTCTGTCTGTCTGCGTGCTGATATGTTGCTCTGTCTGTCTGTCTGTGTGCTGATATGTGGCTCTGTCTGTCTGCGTGCTGATATTTTGCTATGTCTGTCTGTGTGCTGATATGTGGCTCTGTCTGTCTGCGTGCTGATATGTTGCTCTGTCTGTCTGCGTGCTGCTTGTCCTTTGTTGCAACCACTCTTCCAGCTCCACTCTTCCAGCTCCACTCTTCCTACAACCACTCTTCCAGCTCCGCTCTTCCAGCTCCACTCTTCCTACAACCACTCTTCCAGCTCCACTCTTCCAGCTCCACTCTTCCTACAACCACTCTTCCAGCTCCACTCTTCCAGCTCCACTCTTCCAGCTCCACTCTTCCTACAACCACTCTTCCAGCTCCGCTCTTCCAGCTCCACTCTTCCTACAACCCCTCTTCCAGCTCCACTCTTCCAGCTCCACTCTTCCTACAACCACTCTTCCAGCACTCTTCCTACAACCACTCTTCCAGCACTCTTCCTACAACCACTCTTCCTACAGCCACTCTTCCAGCTCCACTCTTCCATCAACCACTCTTCCAGCTCCACCCTTCCTACAACCACTCTTTCAGCTCCACTCTTCCTACAACCACTCTTCCAGCTCCGCTCTTCCTACAGCCACTCTTCCAGCTCCACTCTTCCATAAACCACTCTTCCAGCAACTACTCTTCCTACAACCACTCTTCCTGCTCCACTCTTCCAGCAACCACTCTTCCTACAACCACTCTTCCAGCAACCACTCTTCCTACAACCACTCTTCCTACAACCACTCTTCCTACAACCACTCTTCCAGCAACCACTCTTCCTACAACCACTCTTCCAGCAACCACTCTTCCAGCAACCACTCTTCCTACAACCACTCTTCCTACAACCACTCTTCCAGCAACCACTCTTCCAGCAACCACTCTTCCTACAACCACTCTTCCAGCAACCACTCTTTCTACAACCACTCTTCCAGCAACCACTCTTCCTACAACCACTCTTCCAGCAACCACTCTTCCTACAACCACTCTTCCTACAACCACTCTTCCTACAACCACTCTTCCAGCAACCACTCTTCCTACAACCACTCTTCCAGCAACCACTCTTCCAGCAACCACTCTTCCTACAACCACTCTTCCTACAACCACTCTTCCAGCAACCACTCTTCCAGCAACCACTCTTCCTACAACCACTCTTCCAGCAACCACTCTTTCTACAACCACTCTTCCAGCAACCACTCTTCCTACAACCACTCTTCCTACAACCACTCTTCCAGCTCCACTCTTCCAACAACCACTCTATCTACAACCACTCTTCCAGCAACCACTCTTCCTACAACCACTCTTCCAGCAACCACTCTTCCTACAACCACTCTTCTAGCTCCACTCTTCCAGCTCCACTCTTCCAGCAACCACTCTTCCAGCTCCACTCTTCCAGCAACCACTCTTCCTACAACCACTCTTCCTACAACCACTCTTCCAGCAACCACTCTTCCTACAACCACTCTTCCAGCAACCACTCTTCCTACAACCACTCTTCTAGCTCCACTCTTCCAGCTCCACTCTTCCAGCAACCACTCTTCCAGCAACCACTCTTCCTACAACCACTCTTCCAGCTCCACTCTTCCTACAACCACTCTTCCAGCAACCACTCTTCCAGCTCCACTCTTCCAGCAACCACTCTTCCAGCTCCACTCTTCCTACAACCACTCTTCCAGCAACCACTCTTCCAGCACCACTCTTCATACAACCACTCTTCCAGCAACCACTCTTCCAGCTCCACTCTTCCAGCAACCACTCTTCCTACAACCACTCTTCCAGCAAGCACTCTTCCAGCTCCACTCTTCCTACAACCACTCTTCCTACAACCACTCTTCCTACAACCACTCTTCCAGCAAGCACTCTTCCAGCTCCACTCTTCCTACAACCACTCTTCCAGCAAGCACTCTTCCAGCAAGCACTCTTCCAGCTCCACTCTTCCTACAACCACTCTTCCTACAACCACTCTTCCAGCACCACTCTTCATACAACCACTCTTCCAGCTCTGCTTAGTCTAATACAATGACAACTTAAAGATACCAAAAACGATTTAGTCCAATCAACTTAAGCTAAATATAATGTTAATGTCCATGGTTCTGATTTCTGTGTGTGTGTGTGTGTGTTTGTGCAAGTAGAAAAACATATTGACTCACCCTACCTGTAGAGAAACGCCAACACCATCCTCCTCTCTTTCATGTTGCCTAAACGGTCTTTCACTCTGTCATACAGTACACGCTTTTCGTTTTTTGTGGTCCTAGGCTACCTGGCTAAAATGCTAGCTCGCTAACCTAACTTCCATTCATGGCCAACGTTAGCTAGGTAACATCAGCCTTCTACATCTAGCTACATGTTGAACTCCCATCCTCTCAGACCAGGGGTAAAACAATGTATGAATTAATGGTTGGATCAGAATCACAGTTATAATCATTGGCCACAGAGAACTAAGTAAAACCACAAGTCCAAATCCCTATATCCATCCCATGGGTAATTTAGGAAACTGAGCCTTTGAAGAAAAAAAAATGTACCCCTTTTTTTCTCCCCAATTTTGTGGTATCCAATTGGTAGTTACAGTCTTGTCTCATCGCTGCAACTCCCGTACAGACTCGGGAGAGGCGAAGGTCGAGAGCCATGCGTCCTCCGAAACACAACCAAACCAAGCCGCACTGCTTCTTGACACAATGCACATCCAAACCGGAAGCTAGCCGCACCAATGTGTCGGAGGAAACACTGTGCACCTAGCGACCTGGTCAGTGCGCACTGCGCCCGGCCCGCCACAGGAGCCGCTAGTGCACGATGAGACAAAGATATCCCTACCGGCCAAACCCTCCCTATCCCGGACGACGCTGGGCCAATTGTGCGCCGCCCCATCGGCCTCCCGGTCGCGGCCGGCTGCGACAGAGCCTGGGCTCGAACCCAGAATCTCTGGTGGCACAGCTTAGACCACTGCGCCACCCACGAGGACTCGGAAACGGACCATTTTAGCTAGCTAGCCACCGGAGGACAACAACACAAGGAGATGCAATGATTCAAGTTGTTTCTGTCAATGACGTATCTCTTTTGATGCGATGTGATTGGAGACAAGCCTTCCCTTGACACATTGTTTTGGTGTGCCAGGACCATTCATGACGTATCTCTCTCGATGTGATTGGAGAGAAGCCTTCCCCTGATACGTTGTTTTGGTGTGCCAGGACCATTCATGACGTATCTCTCTCTCTCGATGTGATTGGAGAGAAGCCTTCCCCTGATACGTTGTTTTGGTGTGCCAGGACCATTCAGTTGAGCTCAACGCTGATTATTTATTAATGTTTTTATCAAGGGAGGCCAAATGCTCGCTGGCTTCACTTGCCTTCAATGCTTCGGGCAGCAACAATGTCATACTCTTTATGACCAGACCGAATCCGATAGATGGGGACACACACAGAGACAGAGGGGGATCTGTTTCACTCGCTCAGATGCTTCATCCGCTGGGATGCTTCATCCGCTGGGATGCTTCATCCGCTGGGATGCTTCATCCGCTGGGATGCTTCATCCGCTGGGATACATTCAGCCTCTTGTGAATTGAAGGACAATTATGAAAACTTAGATGAAAGAGAAATATTTTAAATGTTTTTTTCATGGTCAATTTTCTGGGGAAGCCTGGCTTCCATTGGCATCCATGAATACGCACCACTGTGTGTGTAAATGTACGTGTGTGTGTGTGTGTGTGTGTGTGTGTGTGTGTCCTTACGTTCCATTCGAAGCCAGCTACAGCGATGCCTCCGGCAGCTCCTGTTCCAGCCAGACCGATGAACAGACCAGAGCCCTCGCTACTGGCAAACAGAGAGGCTCCGATCTACACACAGATACACACAGACACACAGATACACGCAGACACACACACAAACCCCGCACACAGATACACACAGACACACACAAACACCGCACACAGATACACACAGATACCACACACAGACACACACAAACACCACCCACAGATACACACAGATACACACACAAACACCACACACAGATACACACATACACACACAAACACCGCACACAGATACACACAGATACCACACACAGATACACACAGATACACACATACACCGCACACAGATACACACAGACACACACAAACACCACCCACAGATACACACAGATACACACACAAACACCACACACAGATACACACATACACACACAAACACCGCACACAGACACACACAAACACCACACACAGATACACACAGATACCACACACAGATACACACAGATACACAGACACACACAAACACCACACACAGATACACACAGACACACACAAACACCACACACAGATACACACAGACACACACAAACACCACACACAGATACACACAGATACACACAGACACACACAAACCCCGCACACAGATACACACAGACACACAAACACCACACACAGATACACACAGACACACACAAACACCACACACAGATACACACAGACACACACAGACACACACAAACACAGCACACAGATACACACAGACACACACAAACACCACACACAGATACACACAGATACACACACAAACACCACACACAGACACACAACTGGTAAACAGAGCGGCTCTGATCTTCCACAAGAAGAGCAGGAAATGGAGGACTGTGAGATCAACAGCAGATGTAACAGACTTTAAGATCTGACTCACCGGCCACCAGGCCATGTCTCTCCCAGCCAGGAAGTATCCACTCAGAGTGTTCCTGCTGACCCTGCACGACGACTGAAAAACACACCAGAGATCCATAGTTACACAGAGTTACACACACACCGGACAGAGTTCCATAGTTACACAGAGTTACACACAAACCAGACAGAGTTCCATAGTTACACAGAGTTACACACTCACCAGACAGAGTTCCATAGTTACACACAAACCAGACAGAGTTCCATAGTTACACACAAACCAGACAGAGTTACATAGTAACACAGAGTTACACACAAACCAGACAGAGTTACATAGTAACACACATCAGACAGAGTTACATAGTAACACACATCAGACAGAGTTACATAGTAACACAGAGTTACACACACATCAGACAGAGTTACATAGTAACACAGAGTTACACACACATCAGACAGAGTTCCATAGTAACACACATCAGACAGAGTTACATAGTAACACACATCAGACAGGGTTACATAGTTACACACATCAGACAGAGTTACATAGTAACACAGAGTTACACACACATCAGACAGAGTTACATAGTAACACACATCAGACAGAGTTACATAGTAACACACATCAGACAGGGTTACATAGTTACACACATCAGACAGAGTTACATAGTAACACAGAGTTACACACACATCAGACAGAGTTACATAGTAACACACATCAGACAGAGTTACATAGTAACACACATCAGACAGACAGACAGACAGACAGACAGACAGACAGTATTAGGTAAGTCTCACCCAGATGCCGACGGCTACGTTGAGCAGGAAGTAAGCAGCGATGATGATGATGTCAGAGATACTGAAGGACTGGGACAGAGCAAAGAACTGGGTGGTGGAGTTGGACGCCATTACTGACCACTCACACTAACACACTCACACACACCTAACACATACACCTAACCCTAACACACACCTAACCCTAACACACACCTAACCCTAACACACACACATACCTAACCCCAGACCTGACCACTGCTTCAGACACACCGTACACTAACCCTAAACCTGACCACTGATTCACTAACCCCACACCTGACCAATGCTGCAGACACTATGGAGAACGAGTAGGAGAGAGAGAGAGAGAACAGGGGCAGGAGATCGGGGGACTTTGTGTCAATTGATGATTAAACACCTCTGCTAATGTATGTTTAGAGAAACACGCTGACACACACACTACCTGCTGGCTGGGAGGTAATGGAGTGTGTGTGTTGGAGGTCACACATGAAGCTCGTGTGAGCAGAGTGGACTCAGGTCAGACACCACCAACGGTCAGCAGAGTGGACCCAGATCAGACACCACCAACAGTCAGCAGAGTGGACTCAGGTCAGACACCACCAACAGTCAGCAGAGTGGACTCAGGTCAGACACATCCAACAGTCAGCAGAGTGGACCCAGGTCAGACACCACCAACAGTCAGCAGAGTGGACTCAGGTCAGACACCACCAACAGTCAGCAGAGTGGACTCAGGTCAGACACCACCAGCGGTCAGCAGTGTGGACCCAGGTCAGACACCACCAACGGTCAGCAGAGTGGACCCAGGTCAGACACCACCAACAGTCAGCAGAGTGGACTCAGGTCAGACACCACCAACAGTCAGCAGAGTGGACCCAGGTCAGACACCATCAACAGTCAGCAGAGTGGACTCAGGCCAGACACCACCAACAGCCTCTCACCAACGGTCAGCAGAGTGGACTCAGGTCAGACACCACCAACAGCCTCTCATCAACAGTCAGCAGAGTGGAATCAGGTCAGACACCACCAACGGTCAGCAGAGTGGACCCAGGTCAGACACCACCAACAGCCTCTCACCAACGGGCAGCAGAGTAGACCCAGGTCAGACAACACCAATGGTCAGCAGAGTGGACTCAGGTCAGACACCACCAACAGTCAGCAGAGTGGACCCAGGTCAGACACCACCAACAGCCTCTCACCAACGGTCAGCAGAGTGGACCCAGGTCAGACACCATCAACAGCCTCTCACCAACGGTCAGCAGAGTGGACTCAGG
Source organism: Oncorhynchus mykiss (assembly GCF_013265735.2). Lineage (NCBI taxonomy): Eukaryota > Metazoa > Chordata > Actinopteri > Salmoniformes > Salmonidae > Oncorhynchus > Oncorhynchus mykiss. The sequence goes on along the minus strand of NW_023493724.1, from coordinate 36,619 downwards.
TCAGACACACCACCAACGGTCAGCAGAGTGGACCCAGGTCACACACCACCAACAGCCTCTCACCAACGGTCAGCAGAGTGGACTCAGCTCAGACACCACCAACGGTCTGCAGAGTGGACCCAGGTCAGACACCACCAACAGCCTCTCACCAACGGTCAGCAGAGTGGACACAGGTCAGACACCACCAACGGTCAGCAGAGTGGACCCAGGTCAGACACCACCAACGGTCAGCAGAGTGGACCCAGGTCAAACACCACCAACAGCCTCTCACCAACGGTCAGCAGAGTGGACCCAGGTCAGACACCACCAACAGCCTCTCATCAACAGTCAGCAGAGTGGAATCAGGTCAGACACCACCAACGGTCAGCAGAGTGGACCCAGGTCAGACACCACCAACAGCCTCTCACCAACGGTCAGCAGAGTGGACCCAGGTCAGACACCATCAACAGTCTCTCACCCACGGTCAGCAGAGTGGACTCAGGTCAGACACACCACCAACGGTCAGCAGTGGACCCAGGTCAGACACCATCAACAGCCTCTCACCAACGGTCAGCAGAGTGGACTCAGGTCAGATGACACCAACGGTCAGCAGAGTGGACTCAGGTCAGACACCACCAACGGTCTGCAGAGTGGACCCAGGTCAGACACCACCAACAGCCTCTCACCAACGGTCAGCAGAGTGGACCCAGGTCAGACACCACCAACAGTCAGCAGAGTCAGACACCTCCAACGGTCAGCAGAGTGGACCCAGGTCAGACACCACCAACAACCTCTCATCAACAGTTAGCAGAGTGGAATAAGGTCAGACACCACCAACGGTCAGCAGAGTGGACCCAGGTCAGACACCACCAACAGCCTCTCACCAACGGGCAGCAGAGTGGACTCAGGTCAAACACCACCAACGGTCAGTAGAGTGGACCCAGGTCAGACAACACCAACGGTCAGCAGAGTGGACTCAGGTCAGACACCACCAACGGTCAGCAGACTGGACCCAGGTCAAACACCACCAACAGCCTCTCACCAACGGTCAGCAGAGTGGACCCAGGTCAGACACCACCAACAGTCAGCAGAGTCAGACACCTCCAACGGTCAGCAGAGTGGACCCAGGTCAGACACCACCAACAACCTCTCATCAACAGTTAGCAGAGTGGAATCAGGTCAGACACCACCAACGGTCAGCAGAGTGGACCCAGGTCAGACACCACCAACAGCCTCTCACCAACGGGCAGCAGAGTAGACTCAGGTCAGACGACACCATCGGTCAGCAGAGTGGACTCAGGTCAGACACCACCAACGGTCTGCAGAGTGGACCCAGGTCAGACACCACCAACAGCCTCTCACCAACGGTCAGCAGAGTGGACGCAGGTCAGACACCACCAACGGTCAGCAAAGTGGACCCAGGTCAAACACCACCAACAGCCTCTCACCAACGGTCAGCAGAGTGGACCCAGGTCAGACACCACCAACGGTCAGCAGAGTGGACTCAGGTCAGACAACACCAACGGTCAGCAGAGTGGACTCAGGTCAGACACCACCAACGGTCTGCAGAATGGACCCAGGTCAGACACCATCAACAGCCTCTCACCAACAGTCAGCAGAGTGGACTCAGGTCAGACACCACCAACAGTCAGCAGAGTGGACTCAGGTCAGACACCACCAACGGTCAGCAGAGTGGACCCAGGTCAGACACCACCAACAGCCTCTCACCAGCGGTCAGCAGTGTGGACTCAGGTCAGACACCACCAACGGTCAGCAGAGTGAACCCAGGTCAAACACCACCAACAGCCCATGGTCTCACCCACGGTCAGCAGAGTGGACTCAGGTCAGACACCCCCAACGGTCTGCAGAGTGGACTCAGTTCAGACACCACCAACAGTCAGCAGAGTGGACCCAGGTCAGACACCACCAACGGTCAGCAGAGTGGACCCAGGTCAGACACCACCAACGATCAGCAGAGTGGACCCAGGTCAGACACCACCAACAGTCAGCAGAGTGGACCCAGGTCAGACACCACCAACGGTCAGCAGAGTGGACTCAGGTCAGACACCACCAGAGTGGACCCAGGTCAGACACCAACAGAGTGGACCCAGATCAAACACCACCAGAGTGGACCCAGGTCAAACACCACCAACAGTCAGCAGAGTGGACCCAGGTCAGACACCACCAACGGTCAGCAGAGTGGACTCAGGTCAGACACCACCAGAGTGGACTCAGGTCAGACACCACCAGAGTGGACCCAGGTCAGACACCACCAGAGTGGACCCAGGTCAGACACCACCAGAGTGGACCCAGGTCAGACACCACCAGAGTGGACCCAGGTCAGACACCACCAGAGTGGACCCAGGTCAAACACCACCAGAGTGGACCCAGGTCAAACACCACCAGAGTGGACCCAGGTCAAACACCACCAACAGTCAGCAGAGTGGACCCAGGTCAGACACCACCAGAGTGGACTCAGGTCAGACACCACCAGAGTGGACCCAGGTCAGACACCACCAGAGTGGACCCAGGTCAGACACCACCAGAGTGGACCCAGGTCAGACACCACCAGAGTGGACCCAGGTCAGACACCACCAGAGTGGACCCAGGTCAGACACCACCAGAGTGGACCCAGGTCAGACACCACCAGAGTGGACCCAGGTCAGACACCACCAGAGTGGACCCAGGTCAAACACCACCAGAGTGGACCCAGGTCAGACACCATCAACAGTCAGCAGAGTGGACTCAGGTCAGACACCACCAACGGTCTGCAGAGTGGACTCAGGTCAGACACCATCAACACCATTACTAGTCAAACACTCTAACCACTAGGCTACTTGCTGGTTACTAGTCCAACTCTCTAACCACTAGGCTACTTGCTGGTTACTAGTCCAACTCTCTAACCACTAGGCTACCTGCTGGTTACTAGTCCAACACTCTAACCACTAGGCTACCTGCTGGTTAATAGTCCAACACTCTAACCACTAGGCTACCTGCTGGTTACTAGTCCAACACTCTAACCACTAGGCTACCTGCTGGTTACTAGTCCAACGCTCCAACCACTAGGCTACCTACTGGTTACTAGTCCAACGCTCTAACCACTAGGCTACCTGCTGGTTACTGGTCCAACACTCTAACCACTAGGCTACCTGCTGGATACTAGTTCAACGCTCTAACCACTAGGCTACCTGCTGGTTACTAGTCCAACGCTCTAACCACTAGGATACCTACTGGTTACTAGTCCAACGCTCTAACCACTAGGCTACCTGCTGGTTACTGGTCCAACACTCTAACCACTAGGCTACCTGCTGGATACTAGTTCAACGCTCTAACCACTAGGCTACCTGCTGGTTACTAGTCCAACGCTCTAACCACTAGGCTACCTGCTGGTTACTGGCCCTTCTGGTGTGTTTGTGTGTCTAGGTAACATCCGTTGGTCAGTGTGTTTTAGCGAGAGAAACAGATGGCTCTGACGTCACACACACACTGCCATCACCATCAATCTCTCACACACACACACACACACACACACACACACACCGTAAACACACACACACACACACACACACACACAGACACACACACACACCGTAAACACACACACACACAGACACACAGACACACACACACACATCATAGACACAAACACACACACACCAGGCAGGAGAAGTGAACATGTTCAACATCAATCATCCAGCTGACAGAATAAATACATCAACTGGAATACAGTACAGACCAGAGGAGGCTGGTGGGGGAGGCTGGAATACAGAACAGACCAGAGGAGGCTGGTGGGGGAGGCTGGAATACAGTACAGACCAGAGGAGGCTGGTGGGGGAGGCTGGAATACAGTAAAGACCAGAGGAGGCTGGTGGGGGAGGCTGGAAAACAGAACAGACCAGAGGAGGCTGGTGGGAGGACGCTGGAACACAGTACAGTCCAGAGGAGGCTGGAATACAGTACAGACCAGAGGAGGCTGGTGGGGGAGGCTGGAATACAGTAAAGACCAGAGGAGGCTGGTGGGAGGAGGCTGGAACACAGTACAGTCCAGAGGAGGCTGGAACACAGAACAGACCAGAGGAGGCTGGTGGGGGAGGCTGGAATACAGTAAAGACCAGAGGAGGCTGGAACACAGAACAGACCAGAGGAGGCTGGTGGGGGAGGCTGGAATACAGTAAAGACCAGAGGAGGCTGGAACACAGAACAGACCAGAGGAAGCTGGTGGGGGAGGCTGGAATACAGTAAAGACCAGAGGAGGCTGGAACACAGAACAGACCAGAGGAGGCTGGTGGGGGAGGCTGGAATACAGTAAAGACCAGAGGAGGCTGGAACACAGAACAGACCAGAGGAGGCTGGTGGGGGAGGCTGGAATACAGTACAGACCAGAGGAGGCTGATGGGGGAGGCTGGAATACAGTAAAGCCCAGAAGAGGCAGTGTGGGAGGAGGCTGGAATACAGTAAAGACCAGAGGAGGCTGGTGGGGGAGGCTGGAATACTGTAAAGACCAGAGGAGGCTGGTGGGAGGAGGCTGGAACACAGTACAGTCCAGAGGAGGCTGGTGGGAGGAGGCTGGAATACTGTAAAGACCAGAGGAGGCTGGTGGGGGAGGCTGGAAAACAGAACAGACCAGAGGAGACTGGAATACAGTACAGACCAGAGGAGGCTGGTGGGGGAGGCTGGAATACAGAACAGTCCAGAGGAGGCTGGAATACAGTACAGACCAGAGGAGGCTGGTGTGGGGAGGCTGGAATACAGAACAGTCCAGAGGAGGCTGGAATACAGTACAGACCAGAGGAGGCTGGTGGGAGGAGGCTGGAATACAGAACAGACCAGAGGAGGCTGGTGGGGGAGGCTGGAATACAGTACAGACCAGAGGAGGCTGGAACACAGTACAGACCAGAGGAGGCTGGTGGGGGATGCTGGAATACAGTACAGACCAGAGGAGGCTGGAATACAGAACAGACCAGAGGAGGCTGGTGGGGGAGGCTGGAATACAGAACAGACCAGAGGAGGCTGGTTGGGGGAGGCTGGAATACAGTACAGACCAGAGGAGGCTGGTGGGGGAGGCTGGAATACAGTACAGACCAGAGGAGGCTGGTGGGGGAGGCTGGAATACAGTACAGACCAGAGGAGGCTGGTGGGAGGAGGCTGGAATACAGTACAGACCAGAGGAGGCTGGAATACAGAACAGACCAGAGGAGGCTGGTGGGAGGAGGCTGGAGGGAGGAGGCTGAAATACAGTACAGACCAGAGGAGGCTGGTTGGGGGAGGCTGGAATACAGTACAGACCAGAGGAGGCTGGTGGGGGAGGCTGGAATACAGTACAGACCAGAGGAGGCTGATGCGAGGAGGCTGGAATACAGAACAGACCAGAGGAGGCTGGTGGGGGAGGCTGGAATACAGTACAGACCAGAGGAGGCTGGAATACAGAACAGACCAGAGAAGGCTGGAATACAGAACAGACCAGAGGAGGCTGGTGGGGGAGGCTGGAATATAGTACAGACCAGAGGAGGCTGGTGTGGGGAGGCTGGAATACAGAACAGACCAGAGGAGGCTGGTGGGAGGAGGCTGGAATACAGTACAGACCAGAGGAGGCTGGTGGGAGTAGGCTGGAATACAGAACAGACCAGAGGAGGCTGGTGGGAGGAGGCTGGGATACAGAACAGACCAGAGGAGGCTGGTTGGGGGAGGTTGGAATACAGAACAGACCAGAGGAGGCTGGTGGGGGAGGCTGGAAAACAGAACAGACCAGAGGAGGCTGGAATACAGTACAGACCAGAGGAGGGTGGTGGGGGAGGCTGGAATACAGAACAGACCAGAGGAATCCCCCAGGAGGGTATCTCTCCAGGAACAGGGTAGGACAGGTCTGATAACAGGGTAGGACAGGTCTGATACAGGTCTGATAACAGGGTAGGACAGGTCTGATAACAGGGTAGGGCAGGTCTGATAACAGGGTAGGGCAGGTCTGATAACAAGGTAGGACAGGTCTGAATACAGGGTAGGACAGGTCTGATAACAGGGTAGGGCAGGTCTGACTACAGGGTAGGACAGGTCTGACAACAGGGTAGGACAGGTCTGATAGCAGGGTAGGACAGGTCTGATAACAGGGTAGGGCAGGTCTGACAACAGGGTAGGGCAGGTCTGATAACAGGGTAGGACAGGTCTGATAACAGGGTAGGGCAGGTCTGACAACAGGGTAGGACAGGTCTGATAACAAGGTAGGACAGGTATGAATACAGGGTAGGACAGGTCTGATAACAGGGTAGGACAGGTCTGATAACAGGGTAGGGAAGGTCTGATAACAGGGTAGGACAGGTCTAATAACAGGGTAGGACAGGTCTGATAACAGGGTAGGACAGGTCTAATAACAGGGTAGGACAGGTCTAATAACAGGGTAGCACAGGTCTGATAACAGGGTATTCATAATTTCACTGTGAGGTCTACTACACCTGTTGTATTCAGCATTTCACTGTGAGGTCTACTACACCTGTTGTATTCATCATTTCACTGTGAGGTCTAATACACCTGTTGTATTCAGCATTTCACTGTGAGGTCTACTACACCTGTTGTATTCAGCATTTCACTGTGAGGTCTACTACACCTGTTGTATTCAGCATTTCACTGTAAGGTCTACTACACCTGTTGTATTCAGCATTTCACTGTGAGGTCTACTACACCTGTTGTATTCAGCATTTCACTGTGAGGTCTACTACACCTGTTGTATTCAGCATTTCACTGTGAGGTCTACTACACCTGTTGTATTCAGCATTTCACTGTGAGGTCTACTACACCTGTTGTATTCAGCATTTCACTGTAAGGTCTACTACACCTGTTGTATTCAGCATTTCACTGTGAGGTCTACTACACCTGTTGTATTCAGCATTTCACTGTGAGGTCTACTACACCTGTTTTATTCAGCATTTCACTGTGAGGTCTACTACACCTGTTGTATTCAGTATTTCACTGTGAGGTCTACTACACCTGTTGTATTCAGCATTTCACTGTGAGGTCTACTACACCTGTTGTATTCAGCATTTCACTGTGAGGTCTACTACACCTGTTGTATTCAGCATTTCACTGTGAGGTCTACTACACCTGTTGTATTCAGCATTTCACTGTGAGGTCTACTACACCTGTTGTATTCATCATTTCACTGTCAGGTCTACTACACCTGTTGTATTCAGTATTTCACTGTGAGGTCTACTACACCTGTTGTATTCAGCATTTCACTGTGAGGTCTACTACACCTGTTGTATTCAGCATTTCACTGTGAGGTCTACTACACCTGTTGTATTCAGCATTTCACTGTGAGGTCTACTACACCTGTTGTATTCAGCATTTCACTGTGAGGTCTACTACACCTGTTGTATTCAGCATTTCACTGTGAGGTCTACTACACCTGTTGTATTCATCATTTCACTGTGAGGTCTACTACACCTGTTGTATTCATCATTTCACTGTGAGGTCTACTACACCTGTTGTATTCAGCATTTCACTGTGAGGTCTACTACACCTGTTGTATTCATCATTTCACTGTGAGGGGTACTACACCTGTTGTATTCAGCATTTAACTGTGAGGTCTACTACACCTGTTGTATTCAGCATTTCACTGTGAGGTCTACTACACCTGTTGTATTCATCATTTCACTGTGAGGTCTACTACACCTGTTGTATTCAGCATTTCACTGTGAGGTCTACTACACCTGTTGTATTCATCATTTCACTGTGAGGTCTACTACACCTGTTGTATTCATCATTTCACTGTGAGGTCTACTACACCTGTTGTATTCAGCATTTCACTGTGAGGTCTACTACACCTGTTGTATTCAGCAGTTCACTGTGAGGTCTACTACACCTGTTGTATTCAGCATTTCACTGTGAGGTCTACTACACCTGTTGTATTCAGCATTTCACTGTAAGGTCTACTACACCTGTTGTATTCAGCATTTAACTGTAAGGTCTACTACACCTGTTGTATTCAGCATTTAACTGTGAGGTCTACTACACCTGTTGTATTCAGCATTTCACTGTGAGGTCTACTACACCTGTTGTATTCAGCATTTCACTGTGAGGTCTACTACACCTGTTGTATTCAGCATTTCACTGTAAGGTCTACTACACCTGTTGTATTCATCATTTCACTGTGAGGTCTACTACACCTGTTGTATTCAGCATTTAACTGTAAGGTCTACTACACCTGTTGTATTCAGCATTTCACTGTGAGGTCTACTACACCTGTTGTATTCAGTATTTCACTGTGAGGTCTACTACACCTGTTGTATTCAGCATTTCACTGTAAGGTCTACTACACCTGTTGTATTCAGTATTTCACTGTGAGGTCTACTACACCTGTTGTATTCAGCATTTCACTGTCAGGTCTACTACACCTGTTCCGTGACAAATAAACTTTGATTTGAAAACATCTGCTGCACGAATACCGACAAACCAATGGCAATTAATTTTTTATTTTGGCAGAAAATAAACGTGCATATGTGTGTGTGTGTGTGTAGTCTGTGGTGTGTGTGTGTGTGTGTGTATGTATGGTGTGTATTAGTCGTCAGCTCCTATGTTGTGGAACAGACAAGACATTGACTCTCCACAGTGGATCCTCCGTACAGCTTCAGACAGGATCAGAGAAACATCAACCGTCTTTATCTTACAACACTGGAGCTTCTGGGACGAGTGGGGAATCGTGTTGGTTACCACCACCTAGAGAAGACAGAGACAGAGAGACAGACAGACGGGCAGAGAGAGACAGAGACAGCGAGACAGACAGACGGGAAGAGAGACAGACGGATGGGCAGAGAGACAAACAGACAGACGGAAGAGAGAGAGAGAGAGACTAAATCAAGAGAATCATGAGAAAACGAATAAAGCTCCAACTAGACAGACAGACCCCCCCGCTCCCCTCCGTTCCCGTCCCCTCCGTTCCCTCCCGTTCCCCTCCCCTCCGTTCCCGTTCCCTCCCCTCCGTTCCCGTTCCCTCCGTTCCCGTCCCCTCCGGTCCCTCCCGTTCCCGTCCCCTCCGTTCCCGTCCCCTCCGTTCCCGTCGCCTCCCCGTTCCCTCCCCTCCGTTCCCCTCCCCTCCGTTCCCTCCCATTCCCGTCCCCTCCCCTCCGTTCCCTCCCGTTCCCGTCCCCTCCCCCTCCGTTCCCGTTCCCTCCGTTCCCGTCCCCTCCCCCTCCGTTCCCGTTCCCTCCCCTCCGTTCCCCTCCCCCTCCGTTCCCGCCCCTTCCGTTTCCGTCCCCTCCGTTCCCGTCCCCTCCCCGTTCCCTACCCTCCGTTCCCGTCCCCTCCCCATTCCCTACCCTCCCCTACGTTCCCGTCCCATCCGTTCCCGTCGCCTCCCCGTCCCCTCCCCTCCGTTCCCGTCCCCTCCGTTCCCGTCCCCTCCTTTCCTGTCCCCTCCCCTCCGTTCCCGTCCCCTCCCCGTTCCCTACCCTCCGTTCCCGTCCCCTCCGTTCCCGTCCCCTCCGTTCCCGTCCCCTCCCCATTCCCTACCCTCCGTTCCCTCCCCTACGTTCCCGTCCCCTCCGTTCCCGTCCCCTCCGTTCCAGTCCCCTCCCGTCCCCTCCCCTCCGTTCAAGTCCCCTCCCCTCCGTTCAAGTCCCCTCTTACCTGACTAATGGCTGACTCCTGGAGGATTCTGGGAGCGTCCGCAGACAGGATGGCGTGTGTTGCCATGGCGATGATCGGCCCCGCCCCCCTCTCCCTTAGCATCTCCGCTGCCGCCACAAAACCCACCGCATCATCGATGATGTCATCCTGACACACACACACACACCAGGTTAACACACATACACACCTCCCCCGTCCTGCCCTGACGATGTCACACAGCCTCCTCCCTGACCTCTGACCCCAGCCACTCACCACGATGATGGCGATGCGTCCGGCCACATCTCCTACGACTGTGATAGGATGCTTCTCCTTAGGGATACAGACTGACAGAGAGAGAGACGGTAATGAGGCCTGTTATCTACTGACCCAGAGTCAGATGATCTCCTTAGGGATACAGACCGACAGAGAGAGAGACGGTAATGAGGCCCGTTATCTACTGACCCAGAGTCAGATGATCTCCTTAGGGATACAGACTGACAGAGAGAGAGACGGTAATGAGACCCGTTATCTACTGACCCAAAGTCAGATGAGGCCCTGTATCTACTGACCCAGAGTCCGATGAACAGGGAACTGTGTGTCTCTAACAGGGAGCTAACCTACCCAACCCTGCCTTTAGGGAACTGTGTGTCTCTAACAGGGAACTGTGTGTCTCTAACAGGGAACTGTGTGTCTCTAACAGGGAACTGTGTGTCTCTAACAGGGAGCTAACCTACCCAACCCTGCCTTTAGGGAACTGTGTGTCTCTAACAGGGAACTGTGTGTCTCTTACAGGGAACTGTGTGTCTCTAACAGGGAACTGTGTGTCTCTAACAGGGAACTGTGTGTCTCTAACAGGGAACTGTGTGTCTCTAACAGGGAACTGTGTGTCTCTAACAGGGAACTGTGTGTCTCTAACAGGGAACTGTGTGTCTCTTACAGGGTAGTTCAGGTAGACCTCCGGTGGTTCTGACTGTCGGAGGAGAGTGCCGTCCGTCCAGCAGGTCCGTCTCTGCATCTCCGTGGATCACAGCAATAGACACACGCAACCTCTCGGCGAGGGACTGGGCCCTAGACAACAGAGACAGCGATACAGACACAGAGACAGACTTAGTTGTAGTGTGTTAATTCATAGTGAACTTAAGGAATGAGCGTCAGGGTAACTCACCTCTTAGAGACAGAGACAGAGACAGAGAGACAGAGACAGAGAAATGAGCGTCAGGGTAACTCACCTCTTAGAGACAGAGACAGAGACAGAGAGACAGAGACAGAGAAATGAGCGTCAGGGTAACTCACCTCTTAGAGACAGAGAGACAGAGACAGAGAGACAGAGAGACAGAGAAATGAGCGTCAGGGTAACTCACCTCTTAGAGACAGAGACAGAGACAGAGAGACAGAGACAGAGAAATGAGCGTCAGGGTAACTCACCTCTTAGAGACAGAGAGACAGAGACAGAGAGACAGAGACAGAGAGACAGAGACAGAGAAATGAGTGTCAGGGTAACTCACCTCTTAGAGACAGAGACAGAGACAGAGAGACAGAGAGACAAGAGGAATGAGCGTCAGGGTAACTCACCTCTTAGAGACAGAGAGACAGAGAAATGAGCGTCAGGGTAACTCACCTCTTAGAGACAGAGACAGAGAGACAGAGACAGAGAAATGAGCGTCAGGGTAACTCACCTCTTAGAGACAGAGAGACAGAGAGACAGAGAAATGAGCGTCAGGGTAACTCACCTCTTAGAGACAGAGAGACAGAGAGACAGAGAAATGAGCGTCAGGGTAACTCACCTCTTAGAGACAGAGACAGAGAAATGAGCGTCAGGGTAACTCACCTCTTAGAGACAGAGACAGAGAGACAGAGATAGAGACAGAGACAGAGAGACAGAGAAATTAGCGTCAGGGTAACTCACCTCTTAGCGGAGGACGGTGATTTGGCCACGATAACGGCATTATGGTAGTCTGGAATCTACAGGGAGACAACAAGGAGTTATGGGTCGTGGAGTTTGGAATCTACAGGGAGACAACAAGGAGTTATGGGTAGTGGAGTTTGGAATCTACAGGGAGACAACAATGAGTTATGGGTAGTGTAGTTTGGAATCTACAGGGAGACAACAAGGAGTTATGGGTCGTGGAGTTTGGAATCTACAGGGAGACAACAAGGAGTTATGGGTAGTGGAGTTTGGAATCTACAGGGAGACAACAATGAGTTATGGGTAGTGGAGTTTGGAATCTAGAGGGAGACAAGAAGGAGTTATGGGTCGTGGAGTTTGGAATCTACAGGGAGACAACAATGAGTTATGGGTAGTGGAGTTTGGAATCTAGAGGGAGACAACAAGGAGTTATGGGTCGTGGAGTTTGGAATCTACAGGGAGACAACAAGGAGTTATGGGTAGTGGAGTTTGGAATCTACAGGGAGACAACAATGAGTTATGGGTAGTGGAGTTTGGAATCTAGAGGGAGACAACAAGGAGTTATGGGTAGTGTAGTTTGGAATCTACAGGGAGACAACAAGGAGTTATGGGTCGTGGAGTTTGGAATCTACAGGGAGACAACAAGGAGTTATGGGTCGTGGAGTTTGGAATCTACAGGGAGACAACAATGAGTTATGGGTAGTGGAGTTTGGAATCTAGAGGGAGACAACAAGGAGTTATGGGTAGTGTAGTTTGGAATCTACAGGGAGACAACAAGGAGTTATGGGTCGTGGAGTTTGGAATCTACAGGGAGACAACAAGGAGTTATGGGTCGTGGAGTTTGGAATCTACAGGGAGACAACAAGGAGTTATGGGTAGTGGAGTTTGGAATCTACAGGGAGACAACAAGGAGTTATGGGTCGTGTAGTTTGGAATCTACAGGGAGACAACAAGGAGTTATGGGTAGTGTAGTTTGGAATCTACAGGGAGACAACAAGGAGTTATGGGTAGTGGAGTTTGGAATCTACAGGGAGACAACAAGGAGTTATGGGTAGTGGAGTTTGGAATCTACAGGGAGACAACAAGGAGTTATGGGTAGGGCATCCTCCTGTATGTACTGTAGTAGTAGGGGGTTGTGGGTAGTGTAGTCATCCCTCCTCCTGTATGTACTGTAGTAGGAAGGGGTTGTGGTTAGTGTAGTCCTACCTCCTCCTGTATGTACTGTAGTAGGAGGGAGTTGTGGGTAGTGTAGTCCTAACTCCTCCTGTATGTAATGCAGTAGGAGGGGGTTGTGGGTAGTGTAGTCCTCCCTCCTCCTCTATGTACTGTAGTAGGAGGGGGTTGTGGGTAGTGTAGTCCTACCTCCTGTATGTAATGCAGTAGGAGGGGGTTGTGGGTAGTGTAGTCCTCCCTCCTCCTGTATGTACTGTAGTAGGAGGGGGTTGTGGGTAGTGTAGTCCTACCTCCTCCTGTATGTACTGCAGTAGGAGGGGGTTGTGGGTAGTGTAGTCCCATCTCCTCCTGTATGTACTGTAGTAGTAGGGGGTTGTGGGTAGTGTAGTCATCCCTCCTGTATGTACTGTAGTAGGAGGGGGTTGTGGGTAGTGTAGTCCTACCTCCTCCTGTATGTACTGCAGTAGGAGGGGGTTGTGGGTAGTGTAGTCCTCCCTCCTGTATGTACTGTAGTAGGAGGGGGTTGTGGGTAGTGTAGTCCTAACTCCTCCTGTATGTAATGCAGTAGGAGGGGGTTGTGGGTAGTGTAGTCCTCCCTCCTCCTGTATGTACTGTAGTAGGAGGGGGTTGTGGGTAGTGTAGTCCTACCTCCTGTATGTAATGCAGTAGGAGGGGGTTGTGGGTAGTGTAGTCCTCCCTCCTCCTGTATGTACTGTAGTAGGAGGGGGTTGTGGGTAGTGTAGTCCTACCTCCTCCTGTATGTACTGCAGTAGGAGGGGGTTGTGGGTAGTGTAGTCCCATCTCCTCCTGTATGTACTGTAGTAGTAGGGGGTTGTGGGTAGTGTAGTCATCCCTCCTGTATGTACTGTAGTAGGAGGGGGTTGTGGGTAGTGTAGTCCTACCTCCTCCTGTATGTACTGCAGTAGGAGGGGGTTGTGGGTAGTGTAGTCCCATCTCCTCCTGTATGTAATGCAGTAGGAGGGGGTTGTGGGTAGTGTAGTCCTCCCTCCTGTATGTACTGTAGTAGGAGGGGGTTGTGGGTAGTGTAGTCCCATCTCCTCCTGTATGTAATGCAGTAGGAGGGGGTTGTGGGTAGTGTAGTCCTCCCTCCTGTATGTACTGTAGTAGGAGGGGGTTGTGGGTAGTGTAGTCCTACCTCCTCCTGTATGTACTGTAGTAGGAGGGGGTTGTGGGTAGTGTAGTCCTACCTCCTCCTGTATGTACTGTAGTAGGAGGGGGTTGTGGGTAGTGTAGTCCTACCTCCTCCTGTATGTACTGTAGTAGGAGGGGGTTGTGGGTAGTGTAGTCCTACCTCCTCCTGTATGTACTGTAGTAGGAGGGGGTTGTGGGTAGTGTAGTCCTACCTCCTCCTGTATGTACTGCAGTAGGAAGGGAGAAGCTCTCAGGTTGTCTACTGGGATGTTGAAGAAGCCCTGAATCTCCTTCTGATGAAGATCCACAGTGATGAGATGGGTCAGACCTACACACACATACATACGTCCGTCAGACCTAACACAGTGTAGATGAACCGTTATCTCCAACACATTCGATTGAAACATAACGTGTTGTCTCACCTGCCCTGCACATCAGAGAGGCGATCAGCTTACAGACGATGGATCCCCGTTTCCTCATCTTACACTGTTTACTGTAGGGTAGGTACGGCAGCACGCCACACACACTCCTCGCACACGCCGTCACACACCCATACGCCATCACACACAGCTCCATCAGGCACCGGTTCACATCCCTGCACACACACACACACAGTTTACTGTTACAGTAACACAAATACACAGAGAGAGGGAGAGCTCCATTGATAGAAGAATTTGAATATTTAAAGTAGTGACTAAAGTATTTCACCCTGAATCTGTAGAACTGGGTGAAATGTGTTAGAATCATAAGACTATAATCTATAATCTACTATAACCCAGTATAAACTGACGGTGTACACCAGGTGTATCCAGAATAAACTGACGGTGTACACCAGGTGTATCCTGTTATAAACTGACGGTGTACACCAGGTGTATCCTGTTATAAACTGACGGTGTACACCAGGTGTATCCAGAATAAACTGACGGTGTACACCAGGTGTATCCTGTTATAAACTGACGGTGTACACCAGGTGTATCCTGTTATAAACTGACACCAGGTGTATCCTGTTATAAACTGACGGTGTACACCAGGTGTATCCAGAATAAACTGACGGTGTACACCAGGTGTATTCTGTTATAAACTGACGGTGTACACCAGGTGTATGCTGTTATAAACTGACGGTGTACACCAGGTGTATCCTGTTATAAACTGACGGTGTACACCAGGTGTATCCTGTTATAAACTGACGGTGTACACCAGGTGTATCCTGTTATAAACTGACACCAGGTGTATCCTGTTATAAACTGACACCAGCTGTATTCTGTTATAAACTGACGGTGTACACCAGGTGTATCCTGTTATAAACTGACACCAGGTGTATCCAGTATAAACTGACGGTGTACACCAGGTGTATCCTGTTATAAACTGACGGTGTACACCAGGTGTATTCTGTTATAAACTGACACCAGGTGTATCCAGTATAAACTGATGGTGTACACCAGGTGTATCCTGTTATAAACTGACGGTGTACACCAGGTGTATGCTGTTATAAACTGACACCAGGTGTATCATGTTATAAACTGACGGTGTACACCAGGTGTATCCAGTATAAACTGACGGTGTACACCAGGTGTATCCTGTTATAAACTGACACCAGGTGTATCCTGTTATAAACTGACGGTGTACACCAGGTGTATCCTGTATAAACTGACGGTGAGATGGTCTGGATGATGTAGACGTCTTTCCCTCTGACCGACTCCTGGATCTGGATACGCGTTTCTATGGAGACAAAAGGTCAGGTCAGGGGTCACACAGAACCATTACCATCATCCTCCTCCTCCTCCTCTTCCTCACCTCCATTAGAATCCTGGTAGACTTCAGTCTTGCCCAGCTCTACTCCCAGTCTCCTATAGACAGACAGGTTAGGGTTAGCAGGTGTTATATAATACTCAACTAGAGGTGTTACTAGACAGACAGACAGACAGACAGACAGACAGACAGGCAGACGTGTTATATAATACTCAACTAGAGGTGTTACAGACAGACAGACAGGCAGGCAGGCAGGCAGACAGACGTGTTCTATAATATTAAACTACAGTCTCCTACCAGAGGGAAAGGTAACATGCTATTCAACTACAGTCTCCTACCAGAGGGAAAGGTAACATGCTATTCAACTAGTCTCCTACCAGAGGGAAAGGTAACATGCTATTCAACTACAGTCTCCTACCAGAGGGAAAGGTAACATGCTATTCAACTACAGTCTCCTACCAGAGGGAAAGGTAACATGCTATTCAACTACAGTCTCCTACCAGAGAGAAAGGTAACATGCTAACCCTGGGGGGTCCATGTCCGCTCTAGTTAAAGTGTTTCTATCTGACGTGTCCGCTCTAGTCAAGGCGTTTCTATCTGATGTGTAGTAAGAGGGAATCATGTCCACTCTAGTCATGGCGTTTCTATCTGATGTGTAGCAAGAGGGAATAATGTCCGCTCTAGTCAAGGCGTTTCTATCTGACGTGTAGTAAGAGGGAATCATGTCCGCTCTAGTCAAGGCGTTTCTATCTGCTACAGCCCTGGTGTAAACTGGAACATCTGGAAGGTGGGTGTGGTCTATTGACTCACTCTGCGATCCTATTGGCCAGCTCCATACAAGAGGGTGAGGAGTTAGCGGAGAACAGGACCAATCGGTCCTTTAGTTTGTCTACATTGGTCTTAGCCCCTCCCTCTGGGGGCGTGGCCAACCCCTGTCTGGGCTGCCACACTTCAGTGAGACCTTCCTGGAAAACACAACATTATTACCACACAAATCACATTTAATTTGTCAAACACAACAGTGAAATGCTTATTTACAAGCCCTTAACCAACAATGCAGATTTAAGAAAACAGGGTTAGGAAAATAAATTAAAGTAAAAAAAAAAAAAAATGGTTTAAATTGCACAATAAAATAACAATAATGTGTCTACACAGAAAACCATGAACCTGCTATAAAAACATTCACACAGAAACCCTAATCACTTCACCTCTGTGTCCAGTAGCTTCCTACTGTAGGTACCTGTCCTCCAAGTCATCCTCCGGGTATTTTGGATTCAGAACAGCAGAGTAACGACAACATGTAAGACGAAGATAAACTAGCTAGTACCATTAAGTAGTTAACTAACTAACTCACTCCTCTACAGCTTGGTCCTGGGCCCCCCTCCCCCATGGGTACACGTTTTGGTATTTACCCTAGTCCTGGGGCCCCCCTACCCCATGGTATTTACCCTAGTCCTGGGGCCCCCTTCCCCATGGAATTTACCCTAGCCACTACACAGCAGATTCAAATCATCAAAGCTTGATGATGAGTTGGTTAATTTGAATCTGCTGTGTCGTGCCTAGGGGCAGGGGCCCCAGGAGTTTGGTCTTCCGGTACCTTACCAGGTGGTTACCATGGTGACACCGGGGATGGGATCACCTGGCTGCTCAAGCACTTCCTGATAGCTAACGTTGTCTAGCAACAAACTAAGGAGTAAAAGTTATTACATACTAAACCACTTATATTTATAAATGTTTCAAAGTCTAAACTAACAAGAATATAACTAGCTACACTTTAATTGAGAGAGATTTTTTTAGGGGGTTTTAAGTTATCCAAGGTAAAAGCCGCTAGTTGTTGCTGACAGTTTCGTGATGAGCTGAACTCGTTACCGATTATTATCCCAGCGGTTTATCCCGTACTTCACCGTTTATAGTATTAGATGTGTCCAGGTTGCGATGCTTTGGGTCCTGACAGACAATATAAACAACGTGGTTATCGAATTAAATCTCTCACCAGTTTGCTTTCGGTGTCCAGTATAAAAAACGTATTAATTGTTCTTTCCAAATCAACAAGTCAACACTGGAGACATGAGTTGTGTTGACAGCTGTTTAGTAGACAGACACGAGTAGCACCGTCACCCAGCGGCAGAGTTGAACCTCCCACGTTTTATCCTCTCCACCTGAAGTCTTTCTGTTTTCACAAGAAACGTATGTTATTTTTTAATTTTTTTACAGAGATGTTGTGTGAGAAATGATCAGCAATATTTTAACTCTGGTTTTATCCGTAGTAGTGTAGAATTTGTTTTATTATTCTGCTGCTCAAACTAACTTGGTCCGACCGGATACGGAAGCACCCCCTCCGGAACATGAATATCTGGATCAGAGAGTTTCTAAACCAAGAGGCGCAATATTTTGAGACTTCCGGGAACACTTGTGAAATAGATCAATGAGATAAATGAACAATTCTTCCTTATTAGTTGTTAGTTTTCCTTAAATCTAAAAAAATCTACAATCTAGATTCAAGCCAATGTTTTAAGTAGTTGGACATGTTATTACTACAACTTCGTGAAAAATGACAAATTGACACGTTTTCATTTTCGGCAGAAACAAACTTTAAATCACAAAAGTGTGGACATTGATTTTTGACTGGCTGCACATGCGCAGTTTGGCGTGTCGTCGCCATAACAGCGCCTACAAATGGAATTGGTTGATTTCTATTGGACAAGCAGCTTAGGCATTGTCTGGATCATCCAATCACAAGCGAGAAAACATTAACCCGGAAATAGTTAACCCAAAGAGTTTACCGCGAAATTGAGCAGACAGACGGGGACGGGAGAAGACAAAAACGAACAAACACGGAACCGACTGAAAAAGTAGTATTGCATAGATATTATTATCATATTATACACCTCGGCTGTCCGGTACATACCGGTCAACTTGACTGACTACTAATGGACGAGTATGACGAGATGTTCGGGATAGAGGACGAGTATGAACAACAGTTCGCTGATGAGCTGGAGGTCCTGGCTGAGATGGACTGTGAGTTGTAGCCTAGTTAGATGGATAAAAGTTAGTCTGGTCAAGATAAAAAAAAATATCCAAAAGTCTTATTATTAAACCGACTTTTTCCAAACGCGGGTCGATTTGTTTGTTTCTCACCTGGGCGTCAGGTGATAACTCAGAACGGGCAGTAGGCTATAGCAGTGTTTTGAAAAGTCGCTTTATAGGGTCGTCAATAGTTCAAAATGTATTTGTCACATGAGCCGAGTACAACAGGTGTAGTAGACCTTACAGTGAAATGCTGAATACAACAGGTGTAGTAGACCTCACAGTGAAATGCTGAATACAACAGGTGTAGTAGACCTCACAGTGAAATGATGAGTACAACAGGTGTAGTAGACCTCACAGTGAAATGCTGAATACAACAGGTGTAGTAGACCTCACAGTGAAATGCTGAATACAACAGGTGTAGTAGACCTCACAGTGAAATGCTGAATACAACAGGTGTAGTAGACCTCACAGTGAAATGCTGAATACAACAGGTGTAGTAGACCTCACAGTGAAATGCTGAATACAACAGGTGTAGTAGACCTCACAGTGAACTGCTGAATACAACAGGTGTAGTAGACCTTACAGTGAAATGATGAGTACAACAGGTGTAGTAGACCTTACAGTGAAATGATGAATACAACAGGTGTAGTAGACCTCACAGTGAAATGCTGAATACAACAGGTGTAGTAGACCTTACAGTGAAATGCTGAATACAACAGGTGTAGTAGACCTCACAGTGGAATTCTGAGTACAACAGGTGTAGTAGACCTCACAGTGAAATGCTGAATACAACAGGTGTAGTAGACCTCACAGTGAAATGCTGAATACACAGGTGTAGTAGACCTCACAGTAGAAATGCTGAATACAACAGGTGTAGTAGACCTCACAGTGAAATGCTGAATACAACAGGTGTAGTAGACCTCACAGTGAAATGCTGAATACAACAGGTGTAGTAGACCTCACAGTGAAATGCTGAATACAACAGGTGTAGTAGACCTCACAGTGAAATGCTGAATACAACAGGTGTAGTCTTTACAGTGAAATGCTTACTAACAAGCTCTTCTCCCAAAATGCAGAGTTAAAAGTAGGAACAGATGTAGTAGTTCTCTAGGAACAGAAGGAGAAAATAGTGAGACAGTGGCGACCCGTTTTTAGCCGTTATTTTGGCATTAACATGTTAGAAACAATGTAAAAAAAATCATCCCACATCTCCATGTTACAGGTCTTGGTTAGGGTTCCCATGTCTCCATGTTACAGGTCTTGGTTAGGGTTCTCATGTCTCCATGTTACAGGTCTTGGTTAGGGTTCCCATGTCTCCATGTTATAGCTCTTGGTTAGGGTTCCCATGTCTCCATGTTACAGGTCTTGATTAGGGTTCCCACACGGCCATGTTACAGGTCTTGGTTAGGGTTCCCCCTCGGCCATGTTACAGGTCTTGGTTAGGGTTCCCCCTCGGCCATGTTACAGGTCTTGGTTAGGGTTCCCCCTCGGCCATGTTACAGGTCTTGGTTAGGGTTCCCCCTCGGCCATGTTACAGGTCTTGGTTAGGGTTCCCCTCGGCCATGTTACAGGTCTTGGTTAGGGTTCCCCCTCGGCCATGTTACAGGTCTTGGTTAGGGTTCCCCCTCGGCCATGTTACAGGTCTTGGTTAGGGTTCCCCTCGGCCATGTTACAGGTGACCACCTCTGCTACCTATCTATCTGCATCTCCTAACACCTGTGTGTAATTTGAGGACGCCAGAAAAGTGTTGTCACTGAAAAATACTGTCGGCTACACACTAGTCTGATGTCTCTCTCTCTCTGTGTGTTTGTCTCTGTGTGTGTGCATTCTGATGTGTGTGTGTGTGTGTCTCTCTGTGTGTGTATTCTGATGTGTGTGTGTGTCTCTGTGTGTGTTTGTGTATTCTGATGTGTGTGTGTGTCTCTGTGTGTGTGTGTGTCTCTGTGTGTGTGTCTCTCTGTGTGTGTATTCTGATGTGTGTGTGTGTCTCTCTGTGTGTGTATTCTGATGTGTGTGTGTGTGTCTCTCTGTGTGGTCAGTTAATCCAGCTCCTTCCACTAAGCGGTCAGAGTTCCGGAAGCAGAAGCCTCAGTCGTTCCAGGAAGCCATCACCGCTGGTGACCAGCCACTCAGGAGCCAATCACAGGTATCGTCAAAACGGAGCCTCGGCCAATTGGAAGGCCCGTCTGTGCCGTGTGACGGAGAGGACATAGAACACCTGCTGGCGGACGAGCCAATCAGTGAGTAGCTCTTCCCTCTTCTCTGCCGTTAGTGTGATGACGTGAGGGAGAGAGAGAGTACTGTGGTGTCTCTTGTCGTTGATGTATTTGTATCCGTGTGTAGCTCCCAAGGCTAAGCGTCTGAGGCAGGATGTGGCTAAGAAGCTGTTTGAGGTGTCTCAGGTTGATGACATCACCCCCCCGTCGTCTCCAGAGGAGTTCCATCGAACCCCGAGCAGCAGGTAGGATCATAGGTCATACTGGAACAGGCTGACCAGCCCTCTAATAACCCACTAGTACGTCAACTAGATCCAACCCTCTAATAACCCACTAGTACATCAACTAGAACCAGCTGACCAGCCCTCTAATAACCCACTAGTACATCAACTAGAACCATCTGACCAGCCCTCTAATAACCCACTAGTACATCAACTAGAACCAGCCCTCTAATAACCCACTAGTACATCAACTAGAACCAGCTGACCAGCCCTCTAATAACCCACTAGTACGTCAACTAGATCCAACCCTCTAATAACCCACTAGTACATCAACTAGAACCAGCTGACCAGCCCTCTAATAACCCACTAGTACATCAACTAGAACCAGCCCTCTAATAACCCACTAGTACATCAACTAGAACCAGCTGACCAGCCCTCTAATAACCCACTAGTACATCAACTAGAACCAGCTGACCAGCCCTCTAATAACCCACTAGTACATCAACTAGAACCAGCCCTCTAATAACCCACTAGTACATCAACTAGAACCAGCTGACCAGCCCTCTAATAACCGACTAGTACATCAACTAGAACCAGCTGACCAGCCCTCTAATAACCCACTAGTACATCAACTAGAACCAGCCCTCTAATAACCCACTAGTACATCAACTAGAACCAGCCCTCTAATAACCCACTAGTACATCAACTAGAACCAGCTCTCTAATAACCCACTAGTACATCAACTAGAACCAGCTGACCAGCCTTCTAATAACCCACTAGTACATAAACTAGAACCAGCTCTCTAATAACCCACTAGTACATCAACTAGAACCAGCTCTCTAATAACCCATTAGTACATCAACTAGAACCAGCTGACCAGCCCTCTAATAACCCACTAGTACATCAAGTAGAACCAGCTGACCAGCCTTCTAATAACCTACTAGTACATCAACTAGAACCAGCTGACCAGCCCTCTAATAACCCACTAGTACATCAACTAGAACCAGCCCTCTAATAACCCACTAGTACATCAACTAGAACCAGCCCTCTAATAACCCACTAGTACATCAACTAGAACCAGCCCTCTAATAACCCACTAGTACATCAACTAGAACCAGCCCTCTAATAACCCACTAGTACATCAACTAGAACCAGCCCTCTAATAACCCACTAGTACATCAACTAGAACCAGCTGACCAGCCCTCTAATAACCCACTAGTACATCAACTAGAACCAGCTGACCAGCCCTCTAATAACCCACTAGTACATCAACTAGAACCAGCCCTCTAATAACCCACTAGTACATCAACTAGAACCAGCTGACCAGCCCTCTAATAACCCACTAGTACATCAACTAGAACCAGCTGACCAGCCTTCTAATAACCCACTAGTACATAAACTAGAACCAGCTCTCTAATAACCCACTAGTACATCAACTAGAACCAGCTCTCTAATAACCCACTAGTACATTAACTAGAACCAGCTGACCAGCCCTCTAATAACCCACTAGTACATCAACTAGAACCAGCTGACCAGCCCTCTAATAACCCACAAGTACATCAACTAGAACCAGCTGACCAGCCCTCTAATAACCCACTAGTACATCAACTAGAACCAGCCCTCTAATAACCCACTAGTACATCAACTAGAACCAGCTGACCAGCCTTCTAATAACCCACTAGTACATCAACTAGAACCAGCTCTCTAATAACCCACTAGTACATCAACTAGAACCAGCCCTCTAATAACCCACTAGTACATCAACTAGAACCAGCTCTCTAATAACCCACTAGTACATCAACTAGAACCAGCCCTCTAATAACCCACTAGTACATCAACTAGAACCAGCCCTCTAATAACCCACTAGTACATCTACTAGAACCAGCCCTCTTCAGTGCAAGCAGAGTCAGGGTATATGCAGCAGTTTGGCCCGCCTGGCTCGTTGAGAACGGTGTGAAGTCCATTTCTTCCTAACAAAGACCTTAATTAATTTGCCAGAATTTTACGTAATTATGACATAACATTGAAGGTTGTGCAATGTAACAGCAATATTTAGACTTAGGGAAGCCACCTGTTCGATAAAATACGGAACGGTTCCGTATTTCACTGAAAGAATAGACGTTTTGTTTTCGAAATGATAATTTCTGGATTTGACCATGTTAATGACCAAAGGCTTGTATTTCTGTGTGTATATTATATTATAATGACTTGATGTAATCCAGTTCAGGAAGTAAGCTCCTAATGTCCAGTAGTGTCTGCATAGCCCAGACCTTGATGTAATTCAGTTCAGGAAGTAAGCTCCTAATGTCCAGTAGTGTCTGCATAGCCCAGACCTTGATGTAATCCAGTTCAGGAAGTAAGCTCCTAATGTCCAGTAGTGTCTGCATAGCCCAGACCTTGATGTAATTCAGTTCAGGAAGTAAGCTCCTAATATCCAGATGCATCATCCCAAGCCCTTTACGGTTTGTTTAGTCACATGGAAACTCCAACTCAAACAAAGCTATGTTCAATAGGTGGTTTCAGGCCCTGTCTGATGGTTGGTATTGATCTGTCCCAATAGGTGGTTTCAGGCCCTGTCTGATGGTTGGTATTGATCTGTCCCAATAGGTGGTTTCAGGCCCTGTCTGATGGTTGGTATTGATCTGTCCCAATAGCTGGTTTCAGGCCCTGTCTGATGGTTGGTGTTGATCTGTCCCAATAGGTGGGTTCAGGCCCTGTCTGATGGTTGGTATTGATATAGTTGGTGTTGATCTGTCCCAATAGGTGGTTTCAGGCCCTGTCTGATGGTTGGTGTTGATATAGTTGGTATTGATCTGTCCCAATAGGTGGTTTTCAGGCCCTGTCTGATGGTTGGTATTGATCTGTCCCAATAGGTGGTTTCAGGCCCTGTCTGATGGTTGGTATTGATCTGTCCCAATAGGTGGTTTCAGGCCCTGTCTGATGGTTGGTATTGATCTGTCCCAATAGCTGGTTTCAGGCCCTGTCTGATGGTTGGTGTTGATCTGTCCCAATAGGTGGGTTCAGGCCCTGTCTGATGGTTGGTATTGATATAGTTGGTGTTGATCTGTCCCAATAGGTGGTTTCAGGCCCTGTCTGATGGTTGGTGTTGATATAGTTGGTATTGATCTGTCCCAATAGGTGGTTTCAGGCCCTGTCTGATGGTTGGTATTGATCTGTCCCAATAGGTGGTTTCAGGCCCTGTCTGATGGTTGGTATTGATCTGTCCCAATAGGTGGTTTCAGGCCCTCTCTGATGGTTGGTATTGATCTGTCCCAATAGGTGGTTTCAGGCCCTGTCTGATGGTTGGTGTTGATCTGTCCCAATAGGTGGTTTCAGGCCCTGTCTGATGGTTGGTATTGATCTGTCCCAGTAGGTGGTTTCAGGCCCTGTCTGATGGTTGGTATTGATCTGTCCCAATAGGTGGTTTCAGGCCCTGTCTGATGGTTGATATTGATCTGCCCCAATAGGTGGTTTCAGGCCCTGTCTGATGGTTGGTATTGATCTGTCCCAGTAGGTGGTTTCAGGCCCTGTCTGATGGTTGGTATTGATCTGTCCCAATAGGTGGTTTCAGGCCCTGTCTGATGGTTGGTATTGATCTGTCCCAATAGGTGGTTTCAGGCCCTGTCTGATGGTTGGTATTGATATAGTTGGTATTGATCTGTCCCAATAGGTGGTTTCAGGCCCTGTCTGATGGTTGATGTTGATATAGTTGGTATTGATCTGTCCCAATAGGTGGTTTCAGGCCCTGTCTGATGGTTGGTATTGATCTGTCCCAGTAGGTGGTTTCAGGCCCTGTCTGATGGTTGGTATTGATATAGTTGGTGTTGATCTGTCCCAATAGGTGGTTTCAGGCCCTGTCTGATGGTTGATGTTGATATAGTTGGTATTGATCTGTCCCAATAGGTGGTTTCAGGCCCTGTCTGATGGTTGGTATTGATCTGTCCCAGTAGGTGGTTTCAGGCCCTGTCTGATGGTTGGTATTGATATAGTTGGTGTTGATCTGTCCCAATAGGTGGTTTCAGGCCCTGTCTGATGGTTGATATTGATCTGCCCCAATAGGTGGTTTCAGGCCCTGTCTGATGGTTGGTATTGATCCTGTCCCAGTAGGTGGTTTCAGGCCCTGTCTGATGGTTGGTATTGATATAGTTGGTGTTGATCTGTCCCAATAGGTGGTTTCAGGCCCTGTCTGATGGTTGGTGTTGATATAGTTGGTATTGATCTGTCCCAATAGGTGGTTTCAGGCCCTGTCTGATGGTTGGTATTGATCTGTCCCAATAGGTGGTTTCAGGCCCTGTCTGATGGTTGGTGTTGATATAGTTGGTTTGACTATCAGATTGCGTAGATCTAGATCATAGATATATAGATGCATAGATCTGCCCCATTCAGTCTATTCGTATTAGTAACAGAGGCAGCAGCCAATGTCAATATGAGGAACTCTCAAATCAAAGTGTGTGTGTGTGTGTGTGTGTGTGTGTGTGTGTGTGTGTGTGTGTGTGTGTAGACCCCAGCTAATCCCGGTGATCTTGGACATCAGTGGCTTCGCAGCCATCCAGGAGTCTCCTCGGAGAGTCACCGCGGCAACGTCGTGTCACGTTCTGAAGCGCCCCCCGGCCGAGGGGGGATACGTTAGCGTGACGGACCAGACAGGAAACCGCGTCTACCTCCGACAGACAGACGACATGAGGGGAAAGGTAAACTTTTAGCCAATCACTGAGCTTTACCTGATCCACCAATCACCTCTCTCTCTGTCTCCCTTATTTACTGTCTTATAGGACCCCAGTCACCTCTCTCTCTGTCTCCCTTATTTACTGTCTTATAGGACCCCAGTCACCTCTCTCTCTGTCTCGCTTATTTACTGTCTTATAGGACCCCAGTCAACTCTCTCTCTGTCTCCCTTATTTACTGTCTTATAGGACCCCAGTCACCTCTCTCTCTGTCTCCCTTATTTACTGTCTTATAGGACCCCAGTCACCTCTCTCTCTGTCTCCCTTATTTACTGTGTCTTATAGGCTGTGGACCCCAGTGCTTTTCGTAGCTCCCATAATGCATTGGGTTTGCTGGCTGTTCCCATCGAGGTACTGAGAGAACAGGTGGCCGAGAAGGTGAGTACACCCCCACAGCTAACCTTGCGGGGACACACAATTCATTTTCTGTAAACCTAACACGTACTCTTAACCTAATCCTAACCTTAACCCAAAAACATAACCCTAGCTCCTAACCCTAGCTCCTAACCCTAGCTCCTAACCCTTAACCTAATCCTAACCTTAACCCTAGCTCCTAACCCTAGCTCCTAACCCTAGCTCCTAACCCATAACCTAATCCTAACCTTAACCCTAGCTCCTGACCCTAGCTCCTAACCCTAGCTCCTAACCCTTAACCTAAACCTATCCTTAACCCAAAGACTTAACCCTAGCTCCTAACCCTAGCTCCTATCCTTAGCTCCTAACCCTTAACCTAATCCTAACCTTAACCCTAGCTCCTAACCCTAGCTCCTAACCCTAGCTCCTAACCCTTAACCTAATTCTAACCTTAACCTCTAAACCCCCTAGAAACAGCATTTTACCTTATGGGGACCAACAAAATGTTCCCAGTTTGTCAAATGTTAGTTTGTTTACTATTCTACTTCTGGTCTTCAAGTATAGTTAAACCTTCACCTTAAACACGTCCACACACACGCTTCCAAAGTCTACAGCTGACTGAGCTGACTGTTTCTGACTGAGCTGACTGTTTCTGACTGAGCTGACTGTTTTTGACTGAGCTGACTGTTTTTGACTGTTTCTGACTGAGCTGTCTGTTTCTGTCTGACTGTTTCTGTCTGACTGTTTCTGTCTGACTGTTTCTGTCTGACTGTTTCTGTCTGACTGTTTCTGTCTGACTGTTTCTGTCTGAGCTGACTGTTTCTGTCTGAGCTGACTGTTTCTGTCTGAGCTGACTGTTTCTGTCTGAGCTGACTGTTTCTGACTGACTGAGCTGACTGTTTCTGTCTGTTTCTGACTGACTGAGCTGACTGTTTCTGTCTGACTGAGCTGATTGTTTCTGTCTGTTTCTGACTGACTGAGCTGACTGGTTCTGTCTGTTTCTGACTAACTGAGCTGACTGTTTCTGACTGACTGAGCTCACTGTTTCTGACTGTTTCTGGCTGACTCTTTCTGTCTGACTGAGCTGACTCTTTCTGTCTGACTGAGCTGACTCTTTCTGTCTGACTGAGCTGACTCTTTCTGTCTGACTGAGCTGACTCTTTCTGTCTGACTGAGCTGACTCTTTCTGTCTGACTGAGCTGACTGTTTCTGACTGTTTTTGACTGAGCTGACTGTTTTCTGACTGAGCTGTCTGTTTCTGTCTGTTTCTGGCTGACTCTTTCTGTCTGACTGAGCTGATTCTTTCTGTCTGACTGAG
Source organism: Oncorhynchus mykiss (assembly GCF_013265735.2). NCBI lineage: Eukaryota > Metazoa > Chordata > Actinopteri > Salmoniformes > Salmonidae > Oncorhynchus > Oncorhynchus mykiss. Next base: position 9,203 of record NW_023493724.1, on the reverse strand, counting down.
CTGACTCTTTCTGTCTGACTGAGCTGACTCTTTCTGTCTGACTGAGCTGACTCTTTCTGTCTGACTGAGCTGACTCTTTCTGTCTGACTGAGCTGACTCTTTCTGTCTGACTGAGCTGACTCTTTCTGACTGTTTTTGACTGAGCTGACTCTTTCTGACTGTTTTTGACTGAGCTGACTGTTTCTGACTGAGCTGTCTGTTTCTGTCTGACTGAGATGACTCTTTCTGTCTGACTGAGCTGACTTTCTGTCTGACTGAGCTGACTCTTTCTGTCTGACTGAGCTGACTCTTTCTGTCTGACTGAGCTGACTCTTTCTGTCTGACTGAGCTGACTGTTTCTGTCTGACTGAGCTGACTTTCTGTCTGACTGAGCTGACTCTTTCTGTCTGACTGAGCTGACTCTTTCTGTCTGACTGAGCTGACTTTCTGTCTGACTGAGCTGACTTTCTGTCTGACTGAGCTGACTCTTTCTGTCTGACTGAGCTGACTCTTTCTGTCTGACTGAGCTGACTCTTTCTGTCTGACTGAGCTGACTCTTTCTGTCTGACTGAGCTGACTCTTTCTGTCTGACTGAGCTGACTCTTTCTGTCTGACTGAGCTGACTCTTTCTGTCTGACTGAGCTGACTCTTTCTGACTGTTTTTGACTGAGCTGACTCTTTCTGACTGTTTTTGACTGAGCTGACTCTTTCTGACTGTTTTTGACTGAGCTGACTCTTTCTGACTGTTTTTGACTGAGCTGACTGTTTCTGACTGTTTTTGACTGAGCTGACTCTTTCTGACTGTTTTTGACTGAGCTGACTCTTTCTGACTGTTTTTGACTGAGCTGACTCTTTCTGACTGTTTTTGACTGAGCTGACTGTTTCTGACTGTTTTTGACTGAGCTGACTGTTTCTGACTGAGCTGTCTGTTTCTGTCTGTTTCTGACTGACTGAGCTGACTGTTTCTGTCTGTTTCTGATTTTCTGACTGTTTCTGCAGCGTCATCGCCAAGTGGTGGAGGAATCTCAGCGCCTAACAGAGCGACTCAACAGGTGTGTGTGTACATGCAGTACCAATCTAAAGTTAAAGTTACTCATTCAAGGGGTTTTTCTTTATGTTGAAAAATAGTGAAGACATGAACTATGAAATAACACATGGAATCATGTAGTAACCAAAAAAGTGTTAAACAAATCAAAATATATTTGAGATTCTTCAAAGTTGCCACCCTTGGCTTTGATGACAGCTTTGCACACTCTTGGCATTCTCTCAACCAGCTTCACCTGGAATGCTTTTCCAGCAGTCTTGAAGGAGTTCCCACATATGCTGAGCACTTGTTGGCTCCTTCACTCTGCGGTCCAACTCATCCCAAACCATCTCATTTGGTTGAGATCGGGTTAATGTGGAGGCCAGGTCATCTGACGCAACACTCCATCACTCTCCTTGGTCAAATAGCCTTTACACAGCCTGGAGGTGTGTTGGCTCATTGTCCTGTTGAAAAACAAAATGATAGTCCCACTCAGCCCAAACCAGATGGGACGGCGTATCGCTGCAGAATGCTGTGGCAGCCATGCTGGTTACGTGTGCCTTGAATTCTAAATAAATCACAGACAGTGTCACCAGCAAAGCACCATCACACCTCCTCCTCCATGCTTCACGGTGGGAACCACACATGCAGAGATCATCCGTTCACCTACTCTGTGTCTCACAAAGACACGGCGGTTGGAACCACAAATAGACTCCTCAGACCAAAGGACAGATTTCCACCGGTCTAATGTCCATTACTCGTGTTTCTTGGCCCAAGCAAGTCTCTTCTTCTTATTGGTGTCCTTTGATTTGATTTGATTTTATTAGGATCTCTTTTAGTCCCATTTGGACTAATCTTCCAAGAGTCCTTAACATTAAAATATAATTTATAATACAAACACACTTTCACATCTAACACACTATTACAACATACATAATACACATAAAGCATAATGACTCAGTCTAAAAAATATTGATTCTTCATCTACTATAGTCCCACAACATTTCTATATGCTATATTTAAATTGTTTTTAAATAATGTTTAAACTTATATATTTAAAGGTTTCTAGTTTGCTCAGTTAATTTATTCAATTTCTTTATTGCTCTAAATCGAAATGTTATTTTGTATTTTTTTCTGTCTGGACAACACATAGATGGTGGACAATCTATTCCTAGTATTTACTGAATGTCTGTCTCTTAACCAATCTATTCCTAGTATTTACTGAATGTCTGTCTCTTAACCAATCTATTCCTAGTATTTACTGAATGTCTGTCTCTTACCATCTGAATACCTGCTGTGAATAGAACTTGGCCGTTTTAAATGATGTATATTATAAAATAAGATAAGCATGTTTTAGTCAATTATCTTGTCGATTGATGACCAACCAAGAACACTGCGCATGACTGCATCAGAAGAACCATATCTCCACCTTAAAACAACCCATGACTACAACAGAAGAACCACATCTCCACCTTAAAACAAACCCATGACTGCATCAGAAGAACCACATCTCCACCTTAAAACAACCCATGACTGCAACAGAAGAACCACATCTCCACCTTAAAACAACCCATGACTGCATCAGAAGAACCACATCTCCACCTTAAAACAACCCATGACTGCATCAGAAGAACCATATCTCCACCTTAAAACAACCCATGACTGCATCAGAAGAACCATATCTCCACCTTAAAACAACCCATGACTGCAACAGAAGAACCACATCTCCACCTTAAAACAACCCATGACTGCAACAGAAGAACCACATCTCCACCTTAAAACAACCCATGACTGCATCAGAAGAACCACATCTCCACCTTAAAACAACCCATGACTGCATCAGAAGAACCACATCTCCACCTTAAAACAATCCTTGCTGCTTTATTCTGTGCATTCTGCAGCCTCCTAACTTCACTAGATGATGCATTTCCCCAGGCCACCGAACAATAGTTCACTTGACTCTCAACCAATGCCTGTGTTATTTGCTGAAGGATTTTCCCTTGTAAATATTTAGCTATCCTTCTGATTGTGCATGCTGTTTTAATATATATTTTTTTACATAGATTAGTTATTTGAGACGACGATGATAAGCAGTTGTCTAGCTGCACTCCCAGTAGTTTGGTTTATCCATAAGACCATAACCTGTAGATTTACCATCAGGTAATGACTTCAATAGGTTTAACACCTCCTCCACTGTAGATTTACCACCAGGTAATGACTTCAATAGGTTTGACACCTCCTCCACTGTAGATTTACCATCAGGTAATGACTTCAATAGGTTTAACACCTCCTCCACTGTAGATTTACCAATCAGGTAATGACTTCAATAGGTTTGACACCTCCTCCACTGTAGATTTACCATCAGGTAATGACTTCAATAGGTTTAACACCTCCTCCACTGTAGATTTACCATCAGGTAATGACTTCAATAGGTTTAACACCTCCTCCACTGTAGATTTACCATCAGGTAATGACTTCAATAGGTTTAACACCTCCTCCACTGTAGATTTACCATCAGGTAATGACTTCAATAGGTTTGACACCTCCTCCACTGTAGATTTACCACCAGGTAATGACTTCAATAGGTTTAACACCTCCTCCACTGTAGATTTACCATCCAGGGGTAATGACTTCAATAGGTTTAACACCTCTCCTCTGACACCGTTTGTAGACTAAAAGAGCAGATCTTATTGCTCATAATATGATCATCAATCCATTGGACAATAGCTTGTTTGGAAGAATTTATGTCTACATGTTGCTTAGTAATTTAATTTCTGTGTAAAAAAAATCAGCAAATGATTGTCACTATTAGTATAGTAAAATGATTGGCACTATTAGTAGTAGTAAAATGATTGGCACTATTAGTATGTAGTAAAATGATTGGCACTATTAGTAGTAGTAAAATGATTGGCACTATTAGCAGTAGTAAAATGATTGTCACTATTAGTAGTAGTAAAATGATTGTCACTATTAGTAGTAGTAAAATGATTGGCACTATAGTAGTAGTAAAATGAATTGGCACTATTAGTAGTAGTAAAATGATTGGCACTATTAGTAGTAGTAAAATGATTGGCCACTATTGTAGTAGTAAAATGATGGCACTATTAGTAGTAGAAAATGATTGTCACTATTAGTAGTAGTAAAATGATGGCACTATTAGTAGTAGTAAACTGATTGTCACTTATTAGCAGTAGTAAAATGATTGTCACTATTAGTAGTAGTAAAATGATTGTCACTATTAGTAGTAGTTAAAATGATTGGCACTATTAGTAGTAGTAAAATGATTGGCACTATTAGTAGTAGTAAAATGATTGGCACTATTAGTAGTAGTAAAATGATTGGCACTACTTAGTAGTAGTAAAATGATTGTCACTATTAGTAGTAGTAAAATGATTTGGCACTATTAGTAGTAGTAAAATGATTGTCACTATTAGTAGTAGTAAAATGATTGGCACTATTAGTAGTAGTTAAAATGATTGGCACTATAGCAGTAGTAAATTGATTGTCACTATTAGTAGTAGTAAAATGACTTGTCCACTATTAGTAGTAGTAAAATGATTGGCACTATTAGTAGTAGTAAAATGATTGGCACTATTAGTAGTAGTAAAATGATTGGCACTATTAGTAGTAGTAAAATGATTGGCACTATTAGTAGTAGTAAATGATTGGCACATTAGTAGTAGTAAAATGATTGTCACTATTAGTAGTGAGTGAAAATGATTGGCACTATTAGTAGTATGTAAAATGATTGTCACTATTAGTAGTAGTAAAATGATTGGCACTATTAGTAGTAGTAATAGTACAATATCAACTGGTCCTGTTATCATTCTCCCGCCAACCTCCACACTAGATGGGCATGAGGAGATAGATGTACCAAGTAAGCCCTTAACTGTGTTCCATACCTTTTTACAATCATTTTTACAATCAGTAAAAGCATTGTTGTAAAATAACTTTTTTCCCTTCGATTCAATTTAACGGCATAATTACGTCATGTTCTATAATTCCTTTAGTAGTGGTTTCTTTGCAGCAATTCGACCATGAAGGCCTGATTCACACAGTCTCCTCTGAACAGTTGATGTTGAGATGTGTCTGTTACTTGAACTCTGTGAAGCATTTATTTGGGCTGCAGTTTCTGAGGCTGGTAACTCTAATGAAATGATCCTCTGAGGCAGAGGTAACTCTGAGTCTTCCTTTCCTGTGGCGGTCCTCATGAGAGACAGTTTCATCACAGCAGAGGTAACTCTGAGTCTTCCTTTCCTGTGGCGGTCCTCATGAGAGACAGTTTCATCACAGCAGAGGTAACTCTGAGTCTTCCTTTCCTGTGGCGGTCCTCATGAGAGCCAGTTTCATCATAGCAGAGGTAACTCTTATTCTTCCTTTCCTGTGGCGGTCCTCATGAGAGCCAGTTTCATCATAGCAGAGGTAACTCTGGGTCTTCCTTTCCTGTGGCGGTCCTCATGAGAGCCAGTTTCATCATAACAGAGGTAACTCTGAGTCTTCCTTTCCTGTGGCGGTCCTCATGAGAGCCAGTTTCATCATAGCAGAGGTAACTCTGGGTCTTCCTTTCCTGTGGCGGTCCTCATGAGAGCCAGTTTCATCATAGCAGAGGTAACTCTGGGTCTTCCTTTCCTGTGGCGGTCCTCATGAGAGCCAGTTTCATCATAGCAGAGGTAACTCTGAGTCTTCCTTTCCTGTGGCGGTCCTCATGAGAGACAGTTTCATCATAGCAGAGGTAACTCTGGGTCTTCCTTTCCTGTGGCGGTCCTCATGAGAGCCAGTTTCATCATAGCAGAGGTAACTCTGGGTCTTCCTTTCCTGTGGCGGTCCTCATGAGAGCCAGTTTCATCATAGCAGAGGTAACTCTGGGTCTTCCTTTCCTGTGGCGGTCCTCATGAGAGACAGTTTCATCATAGCAGAGGTAACTCTGGGTCTTCCTTTCCTGTGGCGGTCCTCATGAGAGACAGTTTCATCATAGAACTTGATGGTTTTTGCGACTGCACTTGAAGAAACTTTCAAAGTTGTTGAAATCTTCCCGATTGACTGACCTTCATGTCTTAAAGTAATGATGGCCTGTCGTTTCACTTTGCTTATTTGAGCTGTTCTTGCCATAATATGGACTTGGTCTTTTACCAAATCTTCTGTATACCACCCCTACCTTAAGGCATTAAGAGGGAAAGAAATTCCACATTAACTTTTAACAAGGTGCACCTGTTAATTGAAATGCATTCCAGGTGACTACCTCATGAAGCTGGTTGAGAGAATGCCAAGAGTGTGCAAAGCTGTCACCAAGGCAAAGGGTGGCTACTTTGAAGAATCTAAAATATAAATATATTTTATATATATTGTTTAATACTTTTTTGGTTACTACATGATTCCATATGTGTTATTTCATAGTTTTGATGTCTTCACTATTATTCTACAATGTAGAAAATAGTAAAAATAAAGAAAAACCCTGGAATTAGTAGGTGTCCAAACTTTTGACTGGTGCTGTATCACCTGATAGATATTGTCGTTTCTGTACATTAATACTTGTTTAAAGCATAAACGTGTGTGTGTGTGTGTGTTCAGTCAAGTGGATGAAGAGTTTGGAGAGCTGGACGGCAGACAGAGAGAAGAGGGGGATCGAGAGGAGGAGGAGGAGGAATCTTCTCGTCTCTGGGTGGATCAGTTTTCTCCTCAACACTACACTGAACTACTCAGCGACGACGTGAGTGGTGGAGGGGGAACGGGACTCTAGCTCTTTCATCTTTACTTCCCAAGCCTGTGTGTGTGTGTGTGTGTGTGTGTGTGTGTGTGTGTGTGTGTGTGTGTGTTGTGTGTTGTGTGTGTGTGTGTGTGTGTGTGTGTGTAATTACTGTGTTAATTTCTGTGTGTATAGTGTCTGTGTATGTAATTGCTGTGTGTATAGTGTCTGTGTATGTCATTGCTGTGTGTATATTGTGTGTGTGTGTGTGTGTAGTGTGTGTGTATAATGTGTTTCTGTGTGTGTGTATAATGTGTGTGTGTGTGTGTGTATAATGTGTTTTTGTGTGTATAATGTGTTTTTGTGTGTATAATGTGTGTGTGTGTATAATGTGTGTGTGTGTGTATAATGTGTTTCTGTGTGTATAATGTGTGTGTGTGTGTGTGTATAATGTGTATAATGTGTGTGTGTGTATAATGTGTTTCTGTGTGTATAATGTGTGTGTGTGTGTATAATGTGTGTGTGTGTGTGTATGTGTGTGTGTGTATAATGTGTGTGTGTGTGTGTATAATGTGTGTGTGTGTGTATAATGTGTGTGTGTGTGTATAATGTGTGTGTGTGTAGTTCACCAACCGCTGTTTGCTGAAGTGGCTGAAGCTGTGGGACCAGGTGGTGTTTGGACGAGAGAGGAAGACACGCCCACCCCCAGCCGAGAGGCCCGACCAGAACACAGCCAATCAGGACCAGGGACGCTTCAATAAGGGCCGGGGTCGCTTTAATTCCACCAACCGGAGCCAAGGGAACTTTAATCAAGCCAATCAGAAATTTAAGACCAAGAGTCAGATCACTGAGGAGCTTCTGGAGGCCGAACTGGACCAATACAAAAGGCCCAAATACAAGGTAGGTAGAACTACACAGACTGATAAATACAAGGTAGGTAGAACTACACATCACACAGACTGATAAATACAAGGTAGGTAGAACTACACAGACCGATAAATACAAGGTAGGTAGACCCACACAGACTGATAAATACAAGGTAGGTAGAACTACACAGACTGATAAATACAAGGTAGGTAGACTCACACAGACTGATAAATACAAGGTAGGTAGAACTACACAGACTGATAAAGACAAGGTAGGTAGACCCACACAGACTGATAAAGACAAGGTAGGTAGAACTACACAGACTGATAAATACAAGGTAGGTAGACTCACACAGACCGATAAATACAAGGTAGGTAGAACTACACAGACTGATAAATACAAGGTAGGTAGAACTACACAGACTGATAAATACAAGGTAACTACACAGACTGATAAATACAAGGTAGGTAGAACTACACAGACTGATAAATACAAGGTAGGAAGAACTACACAGACTGATAAATACAAGGTAGGTAGACTCACACAGACTGATAAATACAAGGTAGGAAGAACTACACAGACTGATAAATACAAGGTAGGGAAGAACTACACAGACTGATAAATACAAGGTAGGTAGACCAATCTGTCCTCCTCCCACTAGGTGGTGCTGCTGTCAGGTTATATAGCTGTTAGTATATATACTACTAGGTTAATATAGCTGGTTAATCTGTCGTCCTCCCACTAGGTGGTGCTGCTCTCTGGTCCTCCGGGTTTAGGGAAGACCACTCTAGCCCACATCATCGCTAAGCATGCTGGGTACAACGTGGTGGAGATTAACGCCAGGTGGGTTTAACGACTTCAACAAGTTGATGCTGTGGTTTCCCATAGCAACTAAGTGGTTGTTGATGCTGTGGTGTCCCATAGTAACTAAGGTGGTGTTGATGCTGTGGTTTCCCATAGTAACTAAGGGGTTGTTGATGCTGTGGTTTCCCATAGTAACTAAGGGGTTGTTGATGCTGTGGTTTCCCATAGTAACTAAGGGGTTGTTGATGCTGTGGTTTCCCATAGTAACTAAGGGGTTGTTGATGCTGTGGTTTCCCATAGTAACTAAGGGGTTGTTGATGCTGTGGTTTCCCATAGTAACTAAGGGGTTGTTGACGCTGTGGTTTCCCATAGTAACTAAGGGGTTGTTGACGCTGTGGTTTCCATAGTAACTAAGGGGTTGTTGACGCTGTGGTTTCCCATAGTAACTAAGGGGTTGTTGACGCTGTGGTTTCCCATAGTAACTAAGGGGTTGTTGACGCTGTGGTTTCCCATAGTAACTAAGGTGTTGTTGACGCTGTGGTTTCCCATAGTAACTAAGGGGTTGTTGACGCTGTCGTTTCCCATAGTAACTAAGGTGTTGTTGACGCTGTGGTTTCCCATAGTAACTAAGGGTTGTTGACGCTGTCGTTTCCATAATAACTAAGGGGTTGTTGATGCTGTGGTTTCCATAGTGATGACCGCAGTGCGGAGCTGTTCCAGAAGCGTATCGACACAGCGACCCAGATGAGGTCAGTGCTGGGAGCCAATGAGAAGCCTAACTGCCTCATCATTGACGAGATTGACGGAGCGCCCGCCGTAAGTCCCGCCCACCACTCCGTCCCTGCC